>NW_009258120.1:3857074-3859550 GCF_000149755.1 Phytophthora sojae | reverse complement strand
AGCCACCACTGCCTCCTCATAGCACTGGCTACAGCATACCCGCCTCAGCGTCCAAATAACCGTCTGTGTGGACGACCGCGCTTCTTGCTTTGTCGCTTTGTTCTCGGTGATCCTTGAAAGCCGCTCCGTTCCGGCACCGAGCCGCTGGGTCTTCCGGGCCGTCCGATTCCCGATTGGCCCGCAGCTCACGTTCGCTTGTTTGGCTGGATGACCGAAATGCCCAGTCTCCTTGGGGTTTGCTCTGACTGTCCAAAGCTGTATGATCCGTTTGCGGTTTGGTTCGTCGGTTGCATCGCGGAGTACACGTGTGCGGTGGGCGTGTGAGGCGGTTCGTTGTGCGAAAAGACCGCTTCGTGGGCTGCGTCTGCGACCGCAGCGAGAGGGTGTCCTGAGCTGGGTCGATCAGCGAGAGGTGGTGTATCTCGGCGGTGCGTGGTCGGCGGCGACTGGTAGTGCGTGAGAGGGTGTGTTGTGGTGCGTGGGAGGTGTGTGTGATGCGTTTCTGGTGGTGTGGTGTTTGGTTGTTGATTTGGAAGGTGGTGAAAAAGTGGTCGCTGCGTTCGGTTGTAAGAGCCCCTATAGCTCAGTGGTAGAGCACCCGCTTAGTAAGCGGAAGGTCGGTAGTTCAATCCTGCCTGGGGGCAAATTCCTTGCAATCGCTTCACGATGGCGCGTGCTGGTGCCGTTCGTGAGCGAGGCGTGCGTCACGCCGTCTTTGCTTCGTTTTGCTCGCCTCCACGTCTCCCTTCTCTCCGCTTATCTTAGGCCGGCACCTGGATTGCCGCAGCCACCACTGCCTCCTCATAGCACTGGCTACAGCATACCCGCCTCAGCGTCCAAATAACCGTCTGTGTGGACGACCGCGCTTCTTGCTTTGTCGCTTTGTTCTCGGTGATCCTTGAAAGCCGCTCCGTTCCGGCACCGAGCCGCTGGGTCTTCCGGGCCGTCCGATTCCCGATTGGCCCGCAGCTCACGTTCGCTTGTTTGGCTGGATGACCGAAATGCCCAGTCTCCTTGGGGTTTGCTCTGACTGTCCAAAGCTGTATGATCCGTTTGCGGTTTGGTTCGTCGGTTGCATCGCGGAGTGCACGTGTGCGGTGGGCGTGTGAGGCGGTTCGTTGTGCGAAAAGACCGCTTCGTGGGCTGCGTCTGCGACCGCAGCGAGAGGGTGTCCTGAGCTGGGTCGATCAGCGAGAGGTGGTGTATCTCGGCGATGCGTGGTCGGCGGCGACTGGTAGTGCGTGAGAGGGTGTGTTGTGGTGCGTGGGAGGTGTGTGTGATGCGTTTCTGGTGGTGTGGTGTTTGGTTGTTGATTTGGAAGGTGGTGAAAAAGTGGTCGCTGCGTTCGGTTGTAAGAGCCCCTATAGCTCAGTGGTAGAGCACCCGCTTAGTAAGCGGAAGGTCGGTAGTTCAATCCTGCCTGGGGGCAAATTCCTTGCAATCGCTTCACGATGGCGCGTGCTGGTGCCGTTCGTGAGCGAGGCGTGCGTCACGCCGTCTTTGCTTCGTTTTGCTCGCCTCCACGTCTCCCTTCTCTCCGCTTATTTTGGGCCGGCACCTGGATTGCCGCAGCCACCACTGCCTCCTCATAGCACTGGCTACAGCATACCCGCCTCAGCGTCCAAATAACCGTCTGTGTGGACGACCGCGCTTCTTGCTTTGTCGCTTTGTTCTCGGTGATCCTTGAAAGCCGCTCCGTTCCGGCACCGAGCCGCTGGGTCTTCCGGGCCGTCCGATTCCCGATTGGCCCGCAGCTCACGTTCGCTTGTTTGGCTGGATGACCGAAATGCCCAGTCTCCTTGGGGTTTGCTGTGACTGTCCAAAGCTGTATGATCCGTTTGCGGTTTGGTTCGTCGGTTGCATCGCGGAGTACACGTGTGCGGTGGGCGTGTGAGGCGGTTCGTTGTGCGAAAAGACCGCTTCGTGGGCTGCGTCTGCGACCGCAGCGAGAGGGTGTCCTGAGCTGGGTCGATCAGCGAGAGGTGGTGTATCTCGGCGGTGCGTGGTCGGCGGCGACTGGTAGTGCGTGAGAGGGTGTGTTGTGGTGCGTGGGAGGTGTGTGTGATGCGTTTCTGGTGGTGTGGTGTTTGGTTGTTGATTTGGAAGGTGGTGAAAAAGTGGTCGCTGCGTTCGGTTGTAAGAGCCCCTATAGCTCAGTGGTAGAGCACCCGCTTAGTAAGCGGAAGGTCGGTAGTTCAATCCTGCCTGGGGGCAAATTCCTTGCAATCGCTTCACGATGGCGCGTGCTGGTGCCGTTCGTGAGCGAGGCGTGCGTCACGCCGTCTTTGCTTCGTTTTGCTCGCCTCCACGTCTCCCTTCTCTCCGCTTATTTTGGGCCGGCACCTGGATTGCCGCAGCCACCACTGCCTCCTCATAGCACTGGCTACAGCATACCCGCCTCAGCGTCCAAATAACCGTCTGTGTGGACGACCGCGCTTCTTGCTTTGTCGCTTTGTTCTCGGTGACCCTGAAAGCC
>NW_009258120.1:3768993-3855178 GCF_000149755.1 Phytophthora sojae | reverse complement strand
CGTAGCGAACAGGCTCTTAGTAAGCGGAAGGTCGGTAGTTCAATCCTGCCTGGGGGCAAATTCCTTGCAATCGCTTCACGATGGCGCGTGCTGGTGCCGTTCGTGAGCGAGGCGTGCGTCACGCCGTCTTTGCTTCGTTTTGCTCGCCTCCACGTCTCCCTTCTCTCCGCTTATCTTAGGCCGGCACCTGGATTGCCGCAGCCACCACTGCCTCCTCATAGCACTGGCTACAGCATACCCGCCTCAGCGTCCAAAAACCCGTCTGTGTGGACGACCGCGCTTCTTGCTTTGTCGCTTTGTTCTCGGTGATCCTTGAAAGCCGCTCCGTTCCGGCACCGAGCCGCTGGGTCTTCCGGGCCGTCCGATTCCCGATTGGCCCGCAGCTCACGTTCGCTTGTTTGGCTGGATGACCGAAATGCCCAGTCTCCTTGGGGTTTGCTCTGACTGTCCAAAGCTGTATGATCCGTTTGCGGTTTGGTTCGTCGGTTGCATCGCGGAGTACACGTGTGCGGTGGGCGTGTGAGGCGGTTCGTTGTGCGAAAAGACCGCTTCGTGGGCTGCGTCTGCGACCGCAGCGAGAGGGTGTCCTGAGCTGGGTCGATCAGCGAGAGGTGGTGTATCTCGGCGGTGCGTGGTCGGCGGCGACTGGTAGTGCGTGAGAGGGTGTGTTGTGGTGCGTGGGAGGTGTGTGTGATGCGTTTCTGGTGGTGTGGTGTTTGGTTGTTGATTTGGAAGGTGGTGAAAAAGTGGTCGCTGCGTTCGGTTGTAAGAGCCCCTATAGCTCAGTGGTAGAGCACCCGCTTAGTAAGCGGAAGGTCGGTAGTTCAATCCTGCCTGGGGGCAAATTCCTTGCAATCGCTTCACGATGGCGCGTGCTGGTGCCGTTCGTGAGCGAGGCGTGCGTCACGCCGTCTTTGCTTCGTTTTGCTCGCCTCCATGTCTCCCTTCTCTCCGCTTATCTTAGGCCGGCACCTGGATTGCCGCAGCCACCACTGCCTCCTCATAGCACTGGCTACAGCATACCCGCCTCAGCGTCCAAATAACCGTCTGTGTGGACGACCGCGCTTCTTGCTTTGTCGCTTTGTTCTCGGTGATCCTTGAAAGCCGCTCCGTTCCGGCACCGAGCCGCTGGGTCTTCCGGGCCGTCCGATTCCCGATTGGCCCGCAGCTCACGTTCGCTTGTTTGGCTGGATGACCGAAATGCCCAGTCTCCTTGGGGTTTGCTCTGACTGTCCAAAGCTGTATGATCCGTTTGCGGTTTGGTTCGTCGGTTGCATCGCGGAGTACACGTGTGCGGTGGGCGTGTGAGGCGGTTCGTTGTGCGAAAAGACCGCTTCGTGGGCTGCGTCTGCGACCGCAGCGAGAGGGTGTCCTGAGCTGGGTCGATCAGCGAGAGGTGGTGTATCTCGGCGGTGCGTGGTCGGCGGCGACTGGTAGTGCGTGAGAGGGTGTGTTGTGGTGCGTGGGAGGTGTGTGTGATGCGTTTCTGGTGGTGTGGTGTTTGGTTGTTGATTTGGAAGGTGGTGAAAAAGTGGTCGCTGCGTTCGGTTGTAAGAGCCCCTATAGCTCAGTGGTAGAGCACCCGCTTAGTAAGCGGAAGGTCGGTAGTTCAATCCTGCCTGGGGGCAAATTCCTTGCAATCGCTTCACGATGGCGCGTGCTGGTGCCGTTCGTGAGCGAGGCGTGCGTCACGCCGTCTTTGCTTCGTTTTGCTCGCCTCCACGTCTCCCTTCTCTCCGCTTATTTTGGGCCGGCACCTGGATTGCCGCAGCCACCACTGCCTCCTCATAGCACTGGCTACAGCATACCCGCCTCAGCGTCCAAATAACCGTCTGTGTGGACGACCGCGCTTCTTGCTTTGTCGCTTTGTTCTCGGTGATCCTTGAAAGCCGCTCCGTTCCGGCACCGAGCCGCTGGGTCTTCCGGGTCGTCCGATTCCCGATTGGCCCGCAGCTCACGTTCGCTTGTTTGGCTGATGACCGAAATGCCCAGTCTCCTTGGGGTTTGCTCTGACTGTCCAAAGCTGTACGATCCGTTTGCGGTTTGGTTCGTCGGTTGCATCGCGGAGTACACGTGTGCGGTGGGCGTGTGAGGCGGTTCGTTGTGCGAAAAGACCGCTTCGTGGGCTGCGTCTGCGACCGCAGCGAGAGGGTGTCCTGAGCTGGGTCGATCAGCGAGAGGTGGTGTATCTCGGCGGTGCGTGGTCGGCGGCGACTGGTAGTGCGTGAGAGGGTGTGTTGTGGTGCGTGGGAGGTGTGTGTGATGCGTTTCTGGTGGTGTGGTGTTTGGTTGTTGATTTGGAAGGTGGTGAAAAAGTGGTCGCTGCGTTCGGTTGTAAGAGCCCCTATAGCTCAGTGGTAGAGCACCCGCTTAGTAAGCGGAAGGTCGGTAGTTCAATCCTGCCTGGGGGCAAATTCCTTGCAATCGCTTCACGATGGCGCGTGCTGGTGCCGTTCGTGAGCGAGGCGTGCGTCACGCCGTCTTTGCTTCGTTTTGCTCGCCTCCACGTCTCCCTTCTCTCCGCTTATTTTGGGCCGGCACCTGGATTGCCGCAGCCACCACTGCCTCCTCATAGCACTGGCTACAGCATACCCGCCTCAGCGTCCAAATAACCGTCTGTGTGGACGACCGCGCTTCTTGCTTTGTCGCTTTGTTCTCGGTGACCCTTGAAAGCCGCTCCGTTCCGGCACCGAGCCGCTGGGTCTTCCGGGTCGTCCGATTCCCGATTGGCCCGCAGCTCACGTTCGCTTGTTTGGCTGGATGACCGAAATGCCCAGTCTCCTTGGGGTTTGCTCTGACTGTCCAAAGCTGTATGATCCGTTTGCGGTTTGGTTCGTCGGTTGCATCGCGGAGTACACGTGTGCGGTGGGCGTGTGAGGCGGTTCGTTGTGCGAAAAGACCGCTTCGTGGGCTGCGTCTGCGACCGCAGCGAGAGGGTGTCCTGAGCTGGGTCGATCAGCGAGAGGTGGTGTATCTCGGCGATGCGTGGTCGGCGGCGACTGGTAGTGCGTGAGAGGGTGTGTTGTGGTGCGTGGGAGGTGTGTGTGATGCGTTTCTGGTGGTGTGGTGTTTGGTTGTTGATTTGGAAGGTGGTGAAAAAGTGGTCGCTGCGTTCGGTTGTAAGAGCCCCTATAGCTCAGTGGTAGAGCACCCGCTTAGTAAGCGGAAGGTCGGTAGTTCAATCCTGCCTGGGGGCAAATTCCTTGCAATCGCTTCACGATGGCGCGTGCTGGTGCCGTTCGTGAGCGAGGCGTGCGTCACGCCGTCTTTGCTTCGTTTTGCTCGCCTCCACGTCTCCCTTCTCTCCGCTTATCTTAGGCCGGCACCTGGATTGCCGCAGCCACCACTGCCTCCTCATAGCACTGGCTACAGCATACCCGCCTCAGCGTCCAAATAACCGTCTGTGTGGACGACCGCGCTTCTTGCTTTGTCGCTTTGTTCTCGGTGATCCTTGAAAGCCGCTCCGTTCCGGCACCGAGCCGCTGGGTCTTCCGGGTCGTCCGATTCCCGATTGGCCCGCAGCTCACGTTCGCTTGTTTGGCTGGATGACCGAAATGCCCAGTCTCCTTGGGGTTTGCTCTGACTGTCCAAAGCTGTATGATCCGTTTGCGGTTTGGTTCGTCGGTTGCATCGCGGAGTACACGTGTGCGGTGGGCGTGTGAGGCGGTTCGTTGTGCGAAAAGACCGCTTCGTGGGCTGCGTCTGCGACCGCAGCGAGAGGGTGTCCTGAGCTGGGTCGATCAGCGAGAGGTGGTGTATCTCGGCGATGCGTGGTCGGCGGCGACTGGTAGTGCGTGAGAGGGTGTGTTGTGGTGCGTGGGAGGTGTGTGTGATGCGTTTCTGGTGGTGTGGTGTTTGGTTGTTGATTTGGAAGGTGGTCGCTGCGTTCGGTTGTAAGAGCCCCTATAGCTCAGTGGTAGAGCACCCGCTTAGTAAGCGGAAGGTCGGTAGTTCAATCCTGCCTGGGGGCAAATTCCTTGCAATCGCTTCACGATGGCGCGTGCTGGTGCCGTTCGTGAGCGAGGCGTGCGTCACGCCGTCTTTGCTTCGTTTTGCTCGCCTCCACGTCTCCCTTCTCTCCGCTTATCTTAGGCCGGCACCTGGATTGCCGCAGCCACCACTGCCTCCTCATAGCACTGGCTACAGCATACCCGCCTCAGCGTCCAAATAACCGTCTGTGTGGACGACCGCGCTTCTTGCTTTGTCGCTTTGTTCTCGGTGATCCTTGAAAGCCGCTCCGTTCCGGCACCGAGCCGCTGGGTCTTCCGGGCCGTCCGATTCCCGATTGGCCCGCAGCTCACGTTCGCTTGTTTGGCTGGATGACCGAAATGCCCAGTCTCCTTGGGGTTTGCTCTGACTGTCCAAAGCTGTATGATCCGTTTGCGGTTTGGTTCGTCGGTTGCATCGCGGAGTACACGTGTGCGGTGGGCGTGTGAGGCGGTTCGTTGTGCGAAAAGACCGCTTCGTGGGCTGCGTCTGCGACCGCAGCGAGAGGGTGTCCTGAGCTGGGTCGATCAGCGAGAGGTGGTGTATCTCGGCGATGCGTGGTCGGCGGCGACTGGTAGTGCGTGAGAGGGTGTGTTGTGGTGCGTGGGAGGTGTGTGTGATGCGTTTCTGGTGGTGTGGTGTTTGGTTGTTGATTTGGAAGGTGGTGAAAAAGTGGTCGCTGCGTTCGGTTGTAAGAGCCCCTATAGCTCAGTGGTAGAGCACCCGCTTAGTAAGCGGAAGGTCGGTAGTTCAATCCTGCCTGGGGGCAAATTCCTTGCAATCGCTTCACGATGGCGCGTGCTGGTGCCGTTCGTGAGCGAGGCGTGCGTCACGCCGTCTTTGCTTCGTTTTGCTCGCCTCCACGTCTCCCTTCTCTCCGCTTATCTTAGGCCGGCACCTGGATTGCCGCAGCCACCACTGCCTCCTCATAGCACTGGCTACAGCATACCCGCCTCAGCGTCCAAATAACCGTCTGTGTGGACGACCGCGCTTCTTGGCTTGTCGCTTTGTTCTCGGTGATCCTTGAAAGCCGCTCCGTTCCGGCACCGAGCCGCTGGGTCTTCCGGGCCGTCCGATTCCCGATTGGCCCGCAGCTCACGTTCGCTTGTTTGGCTGGATGACCGAAATGCCCAGTCTCCTTGGGGTTTGCTCTGACTGTCCAAAGCTGTATGATCCGTTTGCGGTTTGGTTCGTCGGTTGCATCGCGGAGTGCACGTGTGCGGTGGGCGTGTGAGGCGGTTCGTTGTGCGAAAAGACCGCTTCGTGGGCTGCGTCTGCGACCGCAGCGAGAGGGTGTCCTGAGCTGGGTCGATCAGCGAGAGGTGGTGTATCTCGGCGATGCGTGGTCGGCGGCGACTGGTAGTGCGTGAGAGGGTGTGTTGTGGTGCGTGGGAGGTGTGTGTGATGCGTTTCTGGTGGTGTGGTGTTTGGTTGTTGATTTGGAAGGTGGTGAAAAAGTGGTCGCTGCGTTCGGTTGTAAGAGCCCCTATAGCTCAGTGGTAGAGCACCCGCTTAGTAAGCGGAAGGTCGGTAGTTCAATCCTGCCTGGGGGCAAATTCCTTGCAATCGCTTCACGATGGCGCGTGCTGGTGCCGTTCGTGAGCGAGGCGTGCGTCACGCCGTCTTTGCTTCGTTTTGCTCGCCTCCACGTCTCCCTTCTCTCCGCTTATCTTAGGCCGGCACCTGGATTGCCGCAGCCACCACTGCCTCCTCATAGCACTGGCTACAGCATACCCGCCTCAGCGTCCAAATAACCGTCTGTGTGGACGACCGCGCTTCTTGCTTTGTCGCTTTGTTCTCGGTGATCCTTGAAAGCCGCTCCGTTCCGGCACCGAGCCGCTGGGTCTTCCGGGCCGTCCGATTCCCGATTGGCCCGCAGCTCACGTTCGCTTGTTTGGCTGGATGACCGAAATGCCCAGTCTCCTTGGGGTTTGCTGTGACTGTCCAAAGCTGTATGATCCGTTTGCGGTTTGGTTCGTCGGTTGCATCGCCGAGTGCACGTGTGCGGTGGGCGTGTGAGGCGGTTCGTTGTGCGAAAAGACCGCTTCGTGGGCTGCGTCTGCGACCGCAGCGAGAGGGTGTCCTGAGCTGGGTCGATCAGCGAGAGGTGGTGTATCTCGGCGGTGCGTGGTCGGCGGCGACTGGTAGTGCGTGAGAGGGTGTGTTGTGGTGCGTGGGAGGTGTGTGTGATGCGTTTCTGGTGGTGTGGTGTTTGGTTGTTGATTTGGAAGGTGGTGAAAAAGTGGTCGCTGCGTTCGGTTGTAAGAGCCCCTATAGCTCAGTGGTAGAGCACCCGCTTAGTAAGCGGAAGGTCGGTAGTTCAATCCTGCCTGGGGGCAAATTCCTTGCAATCGCTTCACGATGGCGCGTGCTGGTGCCGTTCGTGAGCGAGGCGTGCGTCACGCCGTCTTTGCTTCGTTTTGCTCGCCTCCACGTCTCCCTTCTCTCCGCTTATTTTGGGCCGGCACCTGGATTGCCGCAGCCACCACTGCCTCCTCATAGCACTGGCTACAGCATACCCGCCTCAGCGTCCAAATAACCGTCTGTGTGGACGACCGCGCTTCTTGCTTTGTCGCTTTGTTCTCGGTGATCCTTGAAAGCCGCTCCGTTCCGGCACCGAGCCGCTGGGTCTTCCGGGCCGTCCGATTCCCGATTGGCCCGCAGCTCACGTTCGCTTGTTTGGCTGATGACCGAAATGCCCAGTCTCCTTGGGGTTTGCTGTGACTGTCCAAAGCTGTATGATCCGTTTGCGGTTTGGTTCGTCGGTTGCATCGCGGAGTACACGTGTGCGGTGGGCGTGTGAGGCGGTTCGTTGTGCGAAAAGACCGCTTCGTGGGCTGCGTCTGCGACCGCAGCGAGAGGGTGTCCTGAGCTGGGTCGATCAGCGAGAGGTGGTGTATCTCGGCGGTGCGTGGTCGGCGGCGACTGGTAGTGCGTGAGAGGGTGTGTTGTGGTGCGTGGGAGGTGTGTGTGATGCGTTTCTGGTGGTGTGGTGTTTGGTTGTTGATTTGGAAGGTGGTGAAAAAGTGGTCGCTGCGTTCGGTTGTAAGAGCCCCTATAGCTCAGTGGTAGAGCACCCGCTTAGTAAGCGGAAGGTCGGTAGTTCAATCCTGCCTGGGGGCAAATTCCTTGCAATCGCTTCACGATGGCGCGTGCTGGTGCCGTTCGTGAGCGAGGCGTGCGTCACGCCGTCTTTGCTTCGTTTTGCTCGCCTCCACGTCTCCCTTCTCTCCGCTTATTTTGGGCCGGCACCTGGATTGCCGCAGCCACCACTGCCTCCTCATAGCACTGGCTACAGCATACCCGCCTCAGCGTCCAAATAACCGTCTGTGTGGACGACCGCGCTTCTTGCTTTGTCGCTTTGTTCTCGGTGATCCTTGAAAGCCGCTCCGTTCCGGCACCGAGCCGCTGGGTCTTCCGGGTCGTCCGATTCCCGATTGGCCCGCAGCTCACGTTCGCTTGTTTGGCTGGATGACCGAAATGCCCAGTCTCCTTGGGGTTTGCTCTGACTGTCCAAAGCTGTATGATCCGTTTGCGGTTTGGTTCGTCGGTTGCATCGCGGAGTACACGTGTGCGGTGGGCGTGTGAGGCGGTTCGTTGTGCGAAAAGACCGCTTCGTGGGCTGCGTCTGCGACCGCAGCGAGAGGGTGTCCTGAGCTGGGTCGATCAGCGAGAGGTGGTGTATCTCGGCGATGCGTGGTCGGCGGCGACTGGTAGTGCGTGAGAGGGTGTGTTGTGGTGCCTGGGAGGTGTGTGTGATGCGTTTCTGGTGGTGTGGTGTTTGGTTGTTGATTTGGAAGGTGGTGAAAAAGTGGTCGCTGCGTTCGGTTGTAAGAGCCCCTATAGCTCAGTGGTAGAGCACCCGCTTAGTAAGCGGAAGGTCGGTAGTTCAATCCTGCCTGGGGGCAAATTCCTTGCAATCGCTTCACGATGGCGCGTGCTGGTGCCGTTCGTGAGCGAGGCGTGCGTCACGCCGTCTTTGCTTCGTTTTGCTCGCCTCCACGTCTCCCTTCTCTCCGCTTATCTTAGGCCGGCACCTGGATTGCCGCAGCCACCACTGCCTCCTCATAGCACTGGCTACAGCATACCCGCCTCAGCGTCCAAATAACCGTCTGTGTGGACGACCGCGCTTCTTGGCTTGTCGCTTTGTTCTCGGTGATCCTTGAAAGCCGCTCCGTTCCGGCACCGAGCCGCTGGGTCTTCCGGGCCGTCCGATTCCCGATTGGCCCGCAGCTCACGTTCGCTTGTTTGGCTGGATGACCGAAATGCCCAGTCTCCTTGGGGTTTGCTCTGACTGTCCAAAGCTGTATGATCCGTTTGCGGTTTGGTTCGTCGGTTGCATCGCGGAGTACACGTGTGCGGTGGGCGTGTGAGGCGGTTCGTTGTGCGAAAAGACCGCTTCGTGGGCTGCGTCTGCGACCGCAGCGAGAGGGTGTCCTGAGCTGGGTCGATCAGCGAGAGGTGGTGTATCTCGGCGATGCGTGGTCGGCGGCGACTGGTAGTGCGTGAGAGGGTGTGTTGTGGTGCGTGGGAGGTGTGTGTGATGCGTTTCTGGTGGTGTGGTGTTTGGTTGTTGATTTGGAAGGTGGTGAAAAAGTGGTCGCTGCGTTCGGTTGTAAGAGCCCCTATAGCTCAGTGGTAGAGCACCCGCTTAGTAAGCGGAAGGTCGGTAGTTCAATCCTGCCTGGGGGCAAATTCCTTGCAATCGCTTCACGATGGCGCGTGCTGGTGCCGTTCGTGAGCGAGGCGTGCGTCACGCCGTCTTTGTTTCGTTTTGCTCGCCTCCACGTCTCCCTTCTCTCCGCTTATCTTAGGCCGGCACCTGGATTGCCGCAGCCACCACTGCCTCCTCATAGCACTGGCTACAGCATACCCGCCTCAGCGTCCAATAACCGTCTGTGTGGACGACCGCGCTTCTTGCTTTGTCGCTTTGTTCTCGGTGATCCTTGAAAGCCGCTCCGTTCCGGCACCGAGCCGCTGGGTCTTCCGGGCCGTCCGATTCCCGATTGGCCCGCAGCTCACGTTCGCTTGTTTGGCTGGATGACCGAAATGCCCAGTCTCCTTGGGGTTTGCTCTGACTGTCCAAAGCTGTATGATCCGTTTGCGGTTTGGTTCGTCGGTTGCATCGCCGAGTGCACGTGTGCGGTGGGCGTGTGAGGCGGTTCGTTGTGCGAAAAGACCGCTTCGTGGGCTGCGTCTGCGACCGCAGCGAGAGGGTGTCCTGAGCTGGGTCGATCAGCGAGAGGTGGTGTATCTCGGCGGTGCGTGGTCGGCGGCGACTGGTAGTGCGTGAGAGGGTGTGTTGTGGTGCGTGGGAGGTGTGTGTGATGCGTTTCTGGTGGTGTGGTGTTTGGTTGTTGATTTGGAAGGTGGTGAAAAAGTGGTCGCTGCGTTCGGTTGTAAGAGCCCCTATAGCTCAGTGGTAGAGCACCCGCTTAGTAAGCGGAAGGTCGGTAGTTCAATCCTGCCTGGGGGCAAATTCCTTGCAATCGCTTCACGATGGCGCGTGCTGGTGCCGTTCGTGAGCGAGGCGTGCGTCACGCCGTCTTTGCTTCGTTTTGCTCGCCTCCACGTCTCCCTTCTCTCCGCTTATCTTAGGCCGGCACCTGGATTGCCGCAGCCACCACTGCCTCCTCATAGCACTGGCTACAGCATACCCGCCTCAGCGTCCAAATAACCGTCTGTGTGGACGACCGCGCTTCTTGCTTTGTCGCTTTGTTCTCGGTGATCCTTGAAAGCCGCTCCGTTCCGGCACCGAGCCGCTGGGTCTTCCGGGCCGTCCGATTCCCGATTGGCCCGCAGCTCACGTTCGCTTGTTTGGCTGATGACCGAAATGCCCAGTCTCCTTGGGGTTTGCTCTGACTGTCCAAAGCTGTACGATCCGTTTGCGGTTTGGTTCGTCGGTTG
This sequence comes from Phytophthora sojae, assembly GCF_000149755.1. Lineage (NCBI taxonomy): Eukaryota > Oomycota > Peronosporomycetes > Peronosporales > Peronosporaceae > Phytophthora > Phytophthora sojae. Next base: position 3,845,284 of record NW_009258120.1, on the reverse strand, counting down.
CATCGCGGAGTACACGTGTGCGGTGGGCGTGTGAGGCGGTTCGTTGTGCGAAAAGACCGCTTCGTGGGCTGCGTCTGCGACCGCAGCGAGAGGGTGTCCTGAGCTGGGTCGATCAGCGAGAGGTGGTGTATCTCGGCGGTGCGTGGTCGGCGGCGACTGGTAGTGCGTGAGAGGGTGTGTTGTGGTGCGTGGGAGGTGTGTGTGATGCGTTTCTGGTGGTGTGGTGTTTGGTTGTTGATTTGGAAGGTGGTGAAAAAGTGGTCGCTGCGTTCGGTTGTAAGAGCCCCTATAGCTCAGTGGTAGAGCACCCGCTTAGTAAGCGGAAGGTCGGTAGTTCAATCCTGCCTGGGGGCAAATTCCTTGCAATCGCTTCACGATGGCGCGTGCTGGTGCCGTTCGTGAGCGAGGCGTGCGTCACGCCGTCTTTGCTTCGTTTTGCTCGCCTCCACGTCTCCCTTCTCTCCGCTTATTTTGGGCCGGCACCTGGATTGCCGCAGCCACCACTGCCTCCTCATAGCACTGGCTACAGCATACCCGCCTCAGCGTCCAAATAACCGTCTGTGTGGACGACCGCGCTTCTTGCTTTGTCGCTTTGTTCTCGGTGACCCTTGAAAGCCGCTCCGTTCCGGCACCGAGCCGCTGGGTCTTCCGGGTCGTCCGATTCCCGATTGGCCCGCAGCTCACGTTCGCTTGTTTGGCTGGATGACCGAAATGCCCAGTCTCCTTGGGGTTTGCTGTGACTGTCCAAAGCTGTATGATCCGTTTGCGGTTTGGTTCGTCGGTTGCATCGCGGAGTACACGTGTGCGGTGGGCGTGTGAGGCGGTTCGTTGTGCGAAAAGACCGCTTCGTGGGCTGCGTCTGCGACCGCAGCGAGAGGGTGTCCTGAGCTGGGTCGATCAGCGAGAGGTGGTGTATCTCGGCGGTGCGTGGTCGGCGGCGACTGGTAGTGCGTGAGAGGGTGTGTTGTGGTGCGTGGGAGGTGTGTGTGATGCGTTTCTGGTGGTGTGGTGTTTGGTTGTTGATTTGGAAGGTGGTGAAAAAGTGGTCGCTGCGTTCGGTTGTAAGAGCCCCTATAGCTCAGTGGTAGAGCACCCGCTTAGTAAGCGGAAGGTCGGTAGTTCAATCCTGCCTGGGGGCAAATTCCTTGCAATCGCTTCACGATGGCGCGTGCTGGTGCCGTTCGTGAGCGAGGCGTGCGTCACGCCGTCTTTGCTTCGTTTTGCTCGCCTCCACGTCTCCCTTCTCTCCGCTTATTTTGGGCCGGCACCTGGATTGCCGCAGCCACCACTGCCTCCTCATAGCACTGGCTACAGCATACCCGCCTCAGCGTCCAAATAACCGTCTGTGTGGACGACCGCGCTTCTTGCTTTGTCGCTTTGTTCTCGGTGACCCTTGAAAGCCGCTCCGTTCCGGCACCGAGCCGCTGGGTCTTCCGGGTCGTCCGATTCCCGATTGGCCCGCAGCTCACGTTCGCTTGTTTGGCTGGATGACCGAAATGCCCAGTCTCCTTGGGGTTTGCTGTGACTGTCCAAAGCTGTATGATCCGTTTGCGGTTTGGTTCGTCGGTTGCATCGCGGAGTACACGTGTGCGGTGGGCGTGTGAGGCGGTTCGTTGTGCGAAAAGACCGCTTCGTGGGCTGCGTCTGCGACCGCAGCGAGAGGGTGTCCTGAGCTGGGTCGATCAGCGAGAGGTGGTGTATCTCGGCGGTGCGTGGTCGGCGGCGACTGGTAGTGCGTGAGAGGGTGTGTTGTGGTGCGTGGGAGGTGTGTGTGATGCGTTTCTGGTGGTGTGGTGTTTGGTTGTTGATTTGGAAGGTGGTGAAAAAGTGGTCGCTGCGTTCGGTTGTAAGAGCCCCTATAGCTCAGTGGTAGAGCACCCGCTTAGTAAGCGGAAGGTCGGTAGTTCAATCCTGCCTGGGGGCAAATTCCTTGCAATCGCTTCACGATGGCGCGTGCTGGTGCCGTTCGTGAGCGAGGCGTGCGTCACGCCGTCTTTGCTTCGTTTTGCTCGCCTCCACGTCTCCCTTCTCTCCGCTTATTTTGGGCCGGCACCTGGATTGCCGCAGCCACCACTGCCTCCTCATAGCACTGGCTACAGCATACCCGCCTCAGCGTCCAAATAACCGTCTGTGTGGACGACCGCGCTTCTTGCTTTGTCGCTTTGTTCTCGGTGATCCTTGAAAGCCGCTCCGTTCCGGCACCGAGCCGCTGGGTCTTCCGGGCCGTCCGATTCCCGATTGGCCCGCAGCTCACGTTCGCTTGTTTGGCTGATGACCGAAATGCCCAGTCTCCTTGGGGTTTGCTGTGACTGTCCAAAGCTGTATGATCCGTTTGCGGTTTGGTTCGTCGGTTGCATCGCGGAGTACACGTGTGCGGTGGGCGTGTGAGGCGGTTCGTTGTGCGAAAAGACCGCTTCGTGGGCTGCGTCTGCGACCGCAGCGAGAGGGTGTCCTGAGCTGGGTCGATCAGCGAGAGGTGGTGTATCTCGGCGGTGCGTGGTCGGCGGCGACTGGTAGTGCGTGAGAGGGTGTGTTGTGGTGCGTGGGAGGTGTGTGTGATGCGTTTCTGGTGGTGTGGTGTTTGGTTGTTGATTTGGAAGGTGGTGAAAAAGTGGTCGCTGCGTTCGGTTGTAAGAGCCCCTATAGCTCAGTGGTAGAGCACCCGCTTAGTAAGCGGAAGGTCGGTAGTTCAATCCTGCCTGGGGGCAAATTCCTTGCAATCGCTTCACGATGGCGCGTGCTGGTGCCGTTCGTGAGCGAGGCGTGCGTCACGCCGTCTTTGCTTCGTTTTGCTCGCCTCCACGTCTCCCTTCTCTCCGCTTATCTTAGGCCGGCACCTGGATTGCCGCAGCCACCACTGCCTCCTCATAGCACTGGCTACAGCATACCCGCCTCAGCGTCCAAATAACCGTCTGTGTGGACGACCGCGCTTCTTGCTTTGTCGCTTTGTTCTCGGTGATCCTTGAAAGCCGCTCCGTTCCGGCACCGAGCCGCTGGGTCTTCCGGGCCGTCCGATTCCCGATTGGCCCGCAGCTCACGTTCGCTTGTTTGGCTGGATGACCGAAATGCCCAGTCTCCTTGGGGTTTGCTCTGACTGTCCAAAGCTGTATGATCCGTTTGCGGTTTGGTTCGTCGGTTGCATCGCGGAGTACACGTGTGCGGTGGGCGTGTGAGGCGGTTCGTTGTGCGAAAAGACCGCTTCGTGGGCTGCGTCTGCGACCGCAGCGAGAGGGTGTCCTGAGCTGGGTCGATCAGCGAGAGGTGGTGTATCTCGGCGGTGCGTGGTCGGCGGCGACTGGTAGTGCGTGAGAGGGTGTGTTGTGGTGCGTGGGAGGTGTGTGTGATGCGTTTCTGGTGGTGTGGTGTTTGGTTGTTGATTTGGAAGGTGGTGAAAAAGTGGTCGCTGCGTTCGGTTGTAAGAGCCCCTATAGCTCAGTGGTAGAGCACCCGCTTAGAGCCTGTTCGCGTTGTACTAGAGATGGAGATGGTGCTTGATCTCCACCTACAGCTCGTTCCCTATGTATCCATCTCCAGACAAATTTTAAGCCAATCACAGGACAAATATGGGATGGCTCTCCTCCCCACTTGAGAAAATGCCGACTCGCCTCACCAGTGCGGCCACGCGTGCGGCACATGCCGCTGCTCAAGGCTCTTCGGTTCCTGCGCCCCCCGACCGTCATGACGAAACGCCAGCGTCCGAGCCCCTCGTCTCGCTGACACCATCTGCCGGTGATGAAGGTCTGCTGCTAGAAGGCGCCGAGACTGCGTCCACATTTGTTCCGCTAGCTCAAGTATCAGTGGCGATGTCTGCTACGCCAGAGCCTACTCCATCTCGCATGCTCGAGCGTCTGCAAGCCTCGGCCGCACCGCAAGCAGCACAGGGCCGAGGCAAGTCTCGTCTGAAAGGAGCTTCTAACGTCTACCTCCGTAGTGATCTCCATGACGTAGCTTCTAGCCATGCCCATTGCAGCTCCCACCTCGCGATATCCACCCGCTGAGCCCAGGAAATACAGCGCCACTGCCACCTTCTTTTCGTAGGAATGCTTCTTGGCCTTAGCTTGTGCAAAAGCGACCCCATGCTCTTGTAGAAAGCTAGCTGTACGGAAGAAGGTGGATCTCGTACAGCGCAGATTGGTCTCGAACCAGCTTGAATAGGCTGATGATTGAAGCATCGACTCGAAGCGCAGAGTGGTGACGGTAAAACGGTTCTTCTTGCCAGCAGGAGGTCCTGGTTCGCAACTTTCTGCATACAAAGCCACAGCCTGTGCCACGGCGGAGCACGCAGCGAGGACAATTGCATCTTCGTCTCCCATGTTGTGCCTGGCCCTGCAAATCTCTAGGTAGATCCGCCCCTCTCCACCTCAAAGAGCTGGAGACGAATTCACAGTGCCATCTCTAGTTGTCTTGTTGTGTGCTACCTACTTTTGACCAATCCGGTCACACTTTTGGTTTTCGTCTCCATCTCCAGCTACGTAGCGAACAGGCTCTTAGTAAGCGGAAGGTCGGTAGTTCAATCCTGCCTGGGGGCAAATTCCTTGCAATCGCTTCACGATGGCGCGTGCTGGTGCCGTTCGTGAGCGAGGCGTGCGTCACGCCGTCTTTGCTTCGTTTTGCTCGCCTCCACGTCTCCCTTCTCTCCGCTTATTTTGGGCCGGCACCTGGATTGCCGCAGCCACCACTGCCTCCTCATAGCACTGGCTACAGCATACCCGCCTCAGCGTCCAAATAACCGTCTGTGTGGACGACCGCGCTTCTTGCTTTGTCGCTTTGTTCTCGGTGATCCTTGAAAGCCGCTCCGTTCCGGCACCGAGCCGCTGGGTCTTCCGGGTCGTCCGATTCCCGATTGGCCCGCAGCTCACGTTCGCTTGTTTGGCTGATGACCGAAATGCCCAGTCTCCTTGGGGTTTGCTCTGACTGTCCAAAGCCGTATGATCCGTTTGCGGTTTGGTTCGTCGGTTGCATCGCGGAGTACACGTGTGCGGTGGGCGTGTGAGGCGGTTCGTTGTGCGAAAAGACCGCTTCGTGGGCTGCGTCTGCGACCGCAGCGAGAGGGTGTCCTGAGCTGGGTCGATCAGCGAGAGGTGGTGTATCTCGGCGGTGCGTGGTCGGCGGCGACTGGTAGTGCGTGAGAGGGTGTGTTGTGGTGCGTGGGAGGTGTGTGTGATGCGTTTCTGGTGGTGTGGTGTTTGGTTGTTGATTTGGAAGGTGGTGAAAAAGTGGTCGCTGCGTTCGGTTGTAAGAGCCCCTATAGCTCAGTGGTAGAGCACCCGCTTAGTAAGCGGAAGGTCTGTAGTTCAATCCTGCCTGGGGGCAAATTCCTTGCAATCGCTTCACGATGGCGCGTGCTGGTGCCGTTCGTGAGCGAGGCGTGCGTCACGCCGTCTTTGCTTCGTTTTGCTTGTCTAACGTTGTTGTTGGCAGTGCGCTATCCCTCATCGTGTCCTAGCGACCTCGTTAGCGTCACAACTGTACCTGAGTGAGTACCCTTATATACAGATTTTGGAATCCAATTAAGTTACATATGCTAGTGGATAATGTGTGGACATTCTGACCCCGTTTCACGAACATGAAACAACATGTTACGGTAAAATGAAAACGTATGAATACGGATCCGGTTCGTGCCGATCCCGAACATGTACTTGAAGCACGGTGCCTAGGAGAGTGATGCAGACTAACCGGAAACTTGAGTTAGCGATTGCTTGGTCAGTCCCTGGGTTTGCTTTTATATCCTGCAAAAGCTGATCGACGGTTTGACCCTACTGAAACATGCGTTGTCAGGGATTCGCCAGGACGCGTCAGCAGGCAACCGAGCTTGGATTGTCGCCACGTGCAACTGCGAGGTTGGCTCACTCTGAAAATTGTGCTCGGCCAGAAATGCAGCTACACGAGGAGCTGGCACTTGGATTCTGCTCTCCGTTGCCCTTCGCATCGTAGCTACCGTGGTTTTCTGTTCTTGGGACATACACAACTAGCAACAAAACAAATACAGAGGGCCCTTTAGGTGGAGACGAGCCAAGTTCCAAGTTCTGGAGATCCGACTTTCGAATTTTCTTCGTCCAGCTCGAGAAATTCACGAGACGCATGCTTGCAAAACTTCAGGAAACTCTGAAGCTGAAGTTGGATTGGCCGTCGCTGTGGGGCTTCCGAATAAATTTGATCGCAGCTTGAGCCTTGAGGAGTCAAAAGCCACGCTCAACCTCAAACGGAAAGTCGATTGAGTTTGTCTTGTTGCGGCAAGAGGTGAGGGGCTCGCCTTTCGAGACTATTAGTCGGTAAGTAAGAACCGCGCGAAATTTTAGAATAAGATGAGGTTATGGAAGAGAAAATCACCAAATATTTAAATATGTCGCTACAACTGGTAAAAAAGATTGGATTTACCCAGGCTTGTGCAAAAGTATCTTGATTTTTGTACTAAATTCATGATACACCATTTTAGAATAAGGTGGGGGACCTAGCAAACCGAGAACGTTTGTGCCCAGGCAATAATCCCATTTGCCTTCCGCCTAACGCCATCGGTCCCCAACTTCCGGGTGGGTTATTAACCCGGCCAAGTTCTGGTCTGACTGGTTCACATGCATCTTCCCTATGAGGGAGATGGTTCGCGCCGACCCACATACTCAACGATGTCTCGGAACTGACGAAGGCCTTGCACGCGGCACTTACCTCAAGCACCAAGCTCCCTGCAGGCTCCAACTGTCGGGATATGTTGGCGCGCAGACATCACGGATCATTGTCATCCGTACAACTCATAAAATAAAAAAAAATTCTTCTGTACTTAGGTTTTTGGGAGTCACAGTGGACGCTTCGCTCTCCACCGATGAATGCCGGAACATTATAAAGGGGTAGCGTTGTGTATCGCTTCAATCACCAGCCAAAGTACCTGATAGGACATGGTTTTACTCTTACAAGCGGCACGATTAACGTCAATTTATTCTCCTACTCAAAATGGCAGCGGCGGCTGCAGAGTGCCGCCCCGTGTAACCCACCCGTCCATACCTAAGCGTGTGGTTACCTGTAGAGCTAAGTGCTGTCGGCACAGTTATATTCCTCAACGATTGATGCGAAAAGCGATGATTATCAAGTAGAAGAAGAAGATGTTGGTTGATTGATGACTAATTGAGTCGCAGATGATCTCTAATCAGTGGTCTAGATCGAAGAAGAAGAGCGAAACCACTATTTCTCTGTCCCACGAAAGTCGAAATTGCGCTTTATCCTTGGTTCTACCTCAGCGTTTTGACCATAAGAGACCTGATCATAGAGCTTAGAGGCAGGCGCTAACGCCTGATTTTTTCTGCTTATTATCTGTGAGAACTGAAGGAGACACAACGCTTAGTAATTTTAGTCCTCCGTAGTTTTGTTTTCGTAATTCTATAAAAAAACCCATCGAAATTTTAGGATGGGTTGCTATTGCCAATGTTAGCTTGGTGGACCAATTACAGCCTGTGGAAAGGCCTGATAAGCGAGATATCTCGCTTCAAAGTCTACGAGGTTTTCTAATCAAGTGTGCTATCAGTGGACAAAAATCGAATTTTGCCCTAACCAACGTCAAATGACCAATGGGATTCGTTGTGTGGTATACTTTCGTGGGACAGAGAAGTATAGAAATAGTGACAAAATAGAAACCACAGGTGGAGAGGATCAGCAACGAAGCACCTTCGTATAAAAATGGAATTTTCTTCAAGCTTACCAATAAACAATTTGTGCGAAGCTGTGACAATGTTTACTGTGCTCTTCTGACCTAACATGATTTGAGATTTGAGGTTGAACAATTATTACCTCGTTACACTGGTATCATGATACGTTCTCCCAAGTGGATGGTTATATCAAATGGATGAATTAGTTTGTTCAGGAGTACACTAATCCAAATTTAAGACCAGGATTATACCATAAATGCCAGAGTGTGCTGAACTAGGCTGCAATGCCCGGACGATTTCTAATCCATTAGAAGTGTTCGACTCCAATTTTGTTTGTGGTAACCACAGCTCCGTTCTGCGTCGCGTTGACAAGAGCATACACTGTAACAAGGGTTACATAAGGTTAGTAAAGTTTAACCTGGAGTACAAAATACAATCGCAACAAGGTTCGAGCTAGCAACAGCTGCATTGCATAGATGAGTGTAGTAGAGCAATAGCAACCAAGCAAGTTGAGCCAGTCTCGCCTCGCATACTGTGGCTGTATCCGCGTTGTCATCCGGACCCGATCATAAACTAATATTTCTATAACCTCGGACCCCTGCGACATATTCAAAATATGAGAAAATGTCGACTTACATAGTAACTCGGCCATCCTCTATTATAGATTAAATCTACCCCTGATTGCGATATAACTTGACCATCAGATTACTATCGTAGGACAGCACGCAGGTGAATCTAAATGCAGGTCATCTAGCACAGATTACCCAATCACAATTACTTCGAGCTTATCCTGCTGTAGTAGCGCGCAGCGCGAGCGTCATGCCTTAGTCACATTGAAGCTGCCGCTTGTCGTGACTTCATCTTCTCCGCTATTGACTCAGGCTTTTCTCAGAGATGAATAGGGCATGTGCATGTAGTGTAACATATACACACCCCAGTCCAACGAATTAGATTGGAGGGGGTTTGTCTTGTACGATAACCGTGTTGGTTCCACACAGCATGCTTTTACATAAAGCATAGAGAAACCTAACGGGGGGACGCTGGCGATAAGCAAAAAAAAACTTCTTCATCAGCGAAATCGTGACGGCGGCGGAAGCTACTCTCTTCGGTGAAATGGCCCTGGAGGACGACGGATCCTTTGTGGCGAATGCAATCCATTTCCCATTTATAAAAGAAAGGTGCTATGATGACCAAGTGCTCGCTTCATGCCGAGTAAGAGTACATCTGCATCGTGGGTTTCAAGAAGAATCCCTTTGAACAGAGTATACCACGGCGTCTTGTCATGGAGGACGCGGGGTAGGGGTACGTAGAGTGCAAGGCGGTTGTTACTCATATCTACGACATCGTGTGTGACTTCTACAAATTGAAGTTCTTCAATTGTTGCCGGCACGCACCATTGAGTCGCATCATGACCCGATCAAGCTCGACAGCGCTTTTTGTGCTCACTGAGGTACCCGGCTGCCCAAAAAGGGTCGCATAGATATGCTATGTTTTTTTGCGTTCTGATTTAGATATATACTATTGGCAACGGATTTTTATTGATATGACGTCCCTATGTCGATGGCACTCGACATGGTCAAGGTACATAAAATGACAAACACCTAGTACTTTCTCGACGGATGAATGCACTACGCTACTCAGATTCACTACATTACCCCATGATTTACCGGACTGAGCTCCTCCATGGACAGTAGGGTAATGGCATTACTGGTGAATCTTCATCATTCCATCTCTTTACCACCTCGATCATCAAAATGTCACCACAGGCAGTCCATCAAAGCTCTAGCTGATGGGCCACTGTTGACCTTAGTTAATAACCCTTTAATTGGCGCCTTTCGCATTGCATACAGTCATAGCCACCACTCTATGGGATTTAACCAAAGCCAACCGTATAACCTTGCTATCATTGTAATGATGCTAGTTTTGATGACGGTACCAACCGATGTGTCATTCAAAGTATTTGGTCTGTTTATCAAATGCAGCCATTTGTGCCAGTGCGAGTCGACTCCCCCAACTCTTTTAATGCTAATTCCCGGTTTTGATCTAATCACCTTAATCGCTTATTCGATTACCAACTTCGTCAGATTCATCAACTTTGAATTGTACGTACTATGACCGGTTTATGTTAATTTAGTATCGACGGACCTCCATTGACAGAAATCTGTTCACCATTGTGCGCTGCGTTCACGGTAATGATCTCCGCCATCCTTACGCAGTAAGAACAGCCTCTCAAAGAGCTGCGAGTCTGCTCGTCCTAAACAAATACTCCGTGTAGATGATCTCCACGTGCACCAGAACGTTACTCTACAACCGGAGATATGCGCTCGAAAGCCCCAATTGCTCCTAGTACTATAGCAGTTTAGCTTTGATGAATAAATATAGTTGGCGTGACTAGCTTCGACGAGTGAACCCCAGCTGTACAAATATTTTTATGGCCTTCACGATTGCAGTTTGTCCATATGAAACTTGACTCCAAAATCATGTCTGCTTAAATCTTTGTTTCACCCTATCAAACAGTGTGATCGGGAAGGTGTTGTATTTTGGTGGTGAAATCGTTCGAAGTGCATATTTTCATGGCTGTACTAGAGACTACTGATTAGTCGTCGGATATGCTGGTGTCGTGCAGCTTCGATTTCATATAGCAAACAGTATCCGTGAACAAGTTGAACGTGGGCGACCGCATAACAATCACACCTGGACCGTCGGTAGGGAGTCCGAAAACTTGCTCATCAACACCATAAACAGAAGCGGTTATCAGGTGATTGTTCACGGCCATTTTCTCAGTGGCGTATTTATCAAACATCACCTGTACTGGCACAACGAAATTTATCGAAATATCTTTCATTGGACTGTTGTTTTACCTGAACTGACGCGAAAAACGTTAGCGAAGCAACAGGCTTAAGCAGTACTTTTTTCCTTTGCGTACAGCATGCCCCTCACTGTCGCAATGGTCACAAAACCGGTGGAGACACCAGAGCTTTTTTCGCCCAACGAAATTAGCGACCCATGAAAGTGAATGCCTTTGCGTATTGAGTGATGCGGTTGTTCAGATTGGAGCACTGGCCGATTTCGCGTGACCCAAATGGCTCTCAGATGAATCGTTTGTAGCTGCAGTATTGCACATTACAGACGCGCGCACCGATTAGGGTTATAGTGCTGGAAATTAAGTGGGTTTCAGAAGGTAATTACCCATTCCAAATCAATGCATCTTTACAATAGTACGTATATCGTTCGATGTGCTAGTTGTTTTTTACCACGGCAGCTAATCGAACCGAGTAATAGAAGATAGTCCATACGAAAAATCAGAACGGGATAAATGTTAACATACCGAGCCATCAATCAGATCATAGCTGGTATCAATCTCTGGGGATGGAGGGTTTCGCGCAGATGTCTGTAAGCACCACGGTCATAGTTTTACTAGTCACTTGAGTTAATCTGCTTTTAGAGGGGACGAGTCAAAAGGATTTAGCACCCGCTCCAAGCTATGACCGACCAAACAAGACGAGGTAAGTTCAGGTGACCGTTGTAGCAGAAGTAAGCATATAGCCTCCTTCCACGGGATCGAAATCTACTGGTAACCGCTTTTAGAAACCGTCTCCAAGGGTGCAATATGCCCCCTATATCTGTGAAATGGTTAATTACCGCAAAGATCGAAGAACACAGCTGCGAAGAACTTGTGTATACACTTGCACATTCGTTACAAATGCACGGCGAATGCCACTTTCTTGTCGCTCCATGGTCCACTGGGTTAGAGACGCCCGCACTCGAGTTTCTTCGTAAGTGATTAGACCTCGAAAACGTCCCAATGTCTAACTTGTTATGTCGACGGTGTTTAGTTGCGCGTTCTCGAAATTCTACTTCTTGCTGCTTCTAACGGCTTTACAACCAGCAATCCAGGTGCCGGCCTAAGATAAGCGGAAAGAAGGGAGACGTGGAGTACTGCTACATACTATACAGCATAGTTACTTCTCGACGAACGGCTTTGAGGGTATTTTTGTATCGGATCATCAGCTTCCAGATGTAGCTGGTATAAGGTGCCACTGGGTGAAGGTGGAAATATGGACAGCCTCCCTACATCTGTGTATATATATGGAACATTCCACAAGTGTATACGATATTGCATGTATCAGAAGGTTCTCATGGCAAACGCCCTAGTCTTCAAAGAGCCGTCTGCAAGCCTTGCGTTAGCTGTTTCAACTTAATCCATTCAGTCTTGCTGTCTGGGAAGGGCTTTGCGGGCACGCCATGGTAACGCTCTCAACGACAGTGAGCTCAGCAGCGCTGGCGCTGGGTCAGCGCTAAAAGGCCAGGAGAAGAGTAAGCTCGGCACTGCAGCCAAGATCTTAGAGCAAATACAGCGGCAGCTCGCAATGAGAGTCAAGGTTCTGTTGTCGAGTTCGGCGTGAAGCCGGTGAGCAGAGGGTGCGAGGCCGCGGATGCCGGGTTGAAGAAGGCCGCGAGGGCCAAGCTGAAGATAAGGAAGAAGCCCCTGGGAACAAGGCGTCGGAAGCAGTTCTCAGAGATGCTTCGGGCGGCCATGGTCGAAATCAGTGGCCGCCGCGAGTAGTGATGCATCGTGCAGCTCGCGCAGTACCAGTGGACCGTCGGCGAGTGCGCCAAGGGAGCATCTTGCAACGCTACGGCAGACCGTTTTCATGGCATTGTAGCGAGGCCCCATAGTGACATCGGTTCAGCCGCAGACACGCAGACTGTAGCACAGATCCTGACAGAGCTTGCCGGCTGTGTGCACAATGGAGCCGAGTATCACGTAGAAGCGGAGCTGTCAGCTAGTAGGATAGACCAGGCATATACTGTACGAAAGACCAGACTACTGCAGGGCCACGTGCGGAGCACAAGTACGTTCTGCCATCGAACTGGCCACGGTTACCGAAGACTTGGCTACTACCACTCGCGCCATCGAACAGTCGCCAGATGATGACATCTATTACCCGATGTACGGCAAGTACTACAGCACCAAGCAAGTGACTGTTACAACTGACTATGCAACCACGACTAGGTTCGGGTCAACGACCGCCGTAATTCTCCTCGTGGTCCAGAGTACCGTGTTCTCTGGCTCAGCAGTCTGCTCGTTAACCGACAATGTTATCAGCACACTCAGGAGCCTCATCAGCAACTACTGGATGATGGGTTCGCTAACGAGTAGGATCTCGTGGGTCACTTGAAGGCACCCGACAAGGAGACATTCAAAGACTTCTGCCCAAAGGATGAGTTTGGCAAGCGGCCCATTGGTACTGATCCTCGAGGCCTGTGCTTTTTCTATGCATTGAAGGGCGCAACCTAGCTTGCTGGACGCGCGGACATCGTCACGCAAGATGATAATGACACACTTTTGTTGCTGATGAACTCCGAGAGCATGGAGTTGGTCTCACACGAGGTACATCATGGAAGGTGGTGCTGCGCTTCATTCATGGGCTTAGGATTTTATCTACTTTTATTTTATTTTTAAGGACCGTCGGCAAAGACTACTTTAACATTGCTGGACGGTGTCGAGCACATGTACTGGAAGAAGTGCCGCTCTACTACGGACTTTACTTAGTTGTTTCGTACATCACAGTGTAGTTGGGCTGGCGCTCGTGCTGAGCATCTAAGGGAAGAGGGACAAGGTTCGGCACATCAGCGACTTGAAAGAGACTAAGCCGGTGTCGTCGGCGATGGGCTAGATTATCCTCGTGGTCACTTCTAGACTCTTTATTTTCTTTAAGAAAAAATGGAATCTGTACGGGAACTATGGTTAGTGCCCTACCCTCAATTTCACAGCTTCTTCGTACAACGCGAATTTTTTTCTCGTAATTATAGTGATGAATTATTGCTTTGCGGCACAGCTACGGTGGCGATGGGTTACTTACCTCACATAAAGCATTTAGCTATTCCAGCCGACGCATAGCTCTCGTTAAGTGTCAAGGGATTTCATCGTGAGCTCTCTGAAGTGATGCTTGTCTAAAGCTTTCGTAAAGATATCAGTACCATACGTTTGGTATTGCAGTAAGCGACGGAGATCTCGTGTCGCTCGACTTTTTCCTGCTCAAAACAGTACCGAACAGGTATATGCTTCGACCTCCCGTGTAGTTCGAGGTTATAGCATATCATAATGCAGCTTTGGCTGCCCTCGTGAATAACATTGGCTTGCGCTGTGGCAAAACGGAATGCTTTAAGGAGGAGTTTAAGGAAAATCGTCTCTTGCGTGCAGTGGCACAGTGCGATATACCGTGCCTCTGTTGTTGCGAGGACCACAGTGTGGTGTTTGCGTAAAAACCACGAGATTGGACTGCCCACAAGCATACTAACATATCCACCGACCACCCGACTCGTGTTGGGGCAGGTGCCATAGTCAGAGCCACTGTAAGCTGTTAGCTTGTCGACAAGGTTTTAGGGTGTGACATCGAGAGATCCACCAAAATGTAGACCGTAATTTTTCGTCGCTAATAGATACTTCAAACCTCTAGCTATTGCATTCTAGTGCTCCATTCCCGGATGAGCTAGGAATTGGCTGAACTCACGCATATATAATGCTGTGTCTGGTCTAGTGCCTACGATGAGATACATGATACTACCAACGGCATACGGGATATCTTTCGTCGTCTCTTTCTCTGCCTCTCTACTAGGCGAGTTGCTTACGAAGGGCTTAGCATTCTGCTCTACTGGGATTGCAATAGAGTCGCTGAAGCGGTAAAAGACCTTCGTAGCGTACTTGAGCTGGTGGGTAAATATCGTTCGGTTCTTGGGGGCCACGTTGAATTGACCAACCGAGTAAGTATTTCGCCTCCCTTAAACCTGTCATGGAGAACCGCTTTTTCAGGGCGGATTTCATCTCGTTTACGATGAGGTTTAGGCACAATGATCAGGAGGTCGTCAACTTACACGATAATGTTCAACCGCGCATTTAAATACACACCTGTCCTTAATGCGTCTGTGACATCCTAAGGGTTCAAGGAAGGCAGATAATGTTTTGTACCATACATGGGGAGCTTGTTTCAACACGTACAGGGTCTTTAGGAGCTTGCACACAAGGTGCTCCTTACGGGGGACTTTGAAAGTTTCCCGCTGAGCGATGTAGGTCTCCTCTAGCCAATCGTTTTGAATGGTTGTTTTACGTTCATTTGGTGTACCCCAAGATCGACCAACGCTGTAACGGTGAGAAGGAGGCTAAGTATTTCCATCCTGATAACAGGTGGGGAAATATCGTTGTAATCAATGTCATGTTCCTGAAGGAATCCTTTGATCACTAGGTGCGCTTTGAAGAGGTCAATTTTGCCTGCCCCGGTATATTTCACTTCAAATCTCACCGGCAGGTAAAGATTCCTTCCTCTCGGAGGGGGTACCAGAACCCAAGTTCGATTGTCCACGGGGGAGTTATATTCCGCTTCAGCTGGTTTACGCCACTGATTAGCGTGAGCGCGTGCCTGTCCGCTCAATATGTGGTGGGCTCGGTTTCACACCGAATAGCTAGCAATGTGTAGAGAGCCGTTTTCTTCGCTACTCTTGCTCCTGTATATCTTCCTCAGAATTGAGTGTAACGTCCGCGACATCGGTCGTGCCACGGGATCGCTTAGGAGCAGGAGCGGTGGAGGTTCAGATAACGTCTCTGTCCGAAACGAGTAATGTTTCTGCTTTCTGTCAAGCGCTTCCCAAAGGTGGTAGAGGATGTTTAGTTGTGAGTGATGTCGTTGCAGGTACAATATTCAATCAGTTCCGTGTGGACATGCTGATCTGTCTCGATCGCAGGTTGTTCAGGTCTATCCGTCAGGCTAGCCAGGGAATGATATTTATCGGGAAACTACTCTATTCGAATAGAAGGGTGAGTGGTGCCGCTTCACTAGCGTGCATTTCATACAGAAGAACGGTTTAGTTGGATGTAGAGACGCAGTGTCGTCGAGCCCACGGATAGATCATGCAAGATGCGTACGTTAGGACGGCCAAGACGAAGTCTCCGGGCTACCGAATGACAGCAGTCTTATCTGTTCCATTCTATGCCCAAGTGCGGTTGATCCATGTGCTCTTGGAAAAGCTCGTTATTTAGGTTGTGGGCCTGTCCGAGGCCTGTTGCTCTAATATTCGGTAGGCGAAGTTCAAACGCTTTAAACTTTATGTTAATCAACGATTTGGAAATGCTTTCTTTGTGTTAAGAAAAAGCAATGAAACGAAAGTAAATGCTCGAAAATCTTGTTTTGCATGATATCTGTTAACCATTCTTTCTGTGAGGTACGGTAGTTCCATCTTTTTGTTCCGGAAAATGTACAGTCCATGTTTTCGGATTGGAGGGGGGTGAAATGACCCGCAAATCTATCACAATGCACATCCCAAATCGACATCAGTGGCTTTGAGAAGCATGAACAACCCGCAAACGTAGCCCCAAAGCAACCCTTAGGTCTATAGTCCCCTGACTAGCGCTGGGTCAGCTTTCTAAGGGTTTTAAGGACCGGTAGAGCTACATTTAGCAGCTCGGCTACCCTGCTCCCATAGAGTTTGCAATAGGTTTGAGAGCCATGGCACCCGTCCTGAAAACCGAAACATCCAGCCTTTTCGTTTCACATAAGTAACATGTATTGTGCCTTTCGGTCATTTTGCCGAGTCCTACGTAGGACTTTGGAGGTCAGTTAATCTGAGGTTGGCGGTCTCTAAATCTGAGATGCAAATCTCGGACGAGTCCGATGAGCGGTCTCCCGGAGTCTCTTCGTTCAATGGACTCCGGTTGGAGTCCAAGCCAAGCAAGCTTTGTTTAGGGAAGCAAGCAATGCCGGAACCCGCGAAGGCGAAGGGCGAAGACTGGAGTGTTTAACGTATCGACTGCATCGTGTTTCCCTAAGTTTATTCTGCGTTTGACATACGCCGCATTAGAGTCAGTTCGTATAAAAGTGCTGCCACAAGACTTGGCAGGAGTCCTTCGTAAGACCTCAAACCCCGAATGCCGTGAAAATGGGCGACATTCGGGCTTTCGGCTGTTTGTAGGACCTGCGCAAGTGCTTCCATCGGACTAGCAATTCTTGGTCCTAATTCCCTACGAGGGACCTGCTAATCTGCTCCGATAACCTAGCCCCATCTTAGTAGGCACTGTAGCTGTTTTACACGTCTGATACGCCAAAACAACTGAAAAGCACAATAAGTTCCAATGCGACCGAATCTTGAAGTTACCTTCGCGTCACCTTAAAATACATGTTCTACTATCAACCTTCGCGCAACATTTCGGGCTTAGCCGCCAGCAGCTCCAAAAGAGCTCAATTACTGCTTCGCGCGTACGTCGCCCGCCATGTTCTTCCTCAAGCAGCTCTCGCGCGACCTGCTGCTGCACCCGATGCACTTCGGGCCCAAGCTGCACGATATCATCCGGCTGCGCCTGATCGAGGAGGTGGAGGGCACGTCCATGGGCAAGTACGGCTACGTCATCACGGTCACGGAGGTGCGCGACGAGGACATCGGCAAGGGCGTGATCCAGGACAACTCGGGCTTCGTGTGCTTCAACATCCGCTACCGCGCCATCCTCTTCCGCCCCTTCAAGAACCAGGTGCTGGACGCCGTCGTGACGGTCGTGAACCAGCTCGGCTTCTTCGCGGACGTGGGCCCGCTGCAGGTCTTCGTGTCGAGGCACGCCATGCCCACGGACCTCAACAACGGCTACGACCACGAGAGCAACGCCTGGATCTCGGACGACCGGGAGGTCGAGATCCGCAAGGGCTGCGGCGTGCGGCTCAAGATCATGGGCGTCAGCGTCGACGTCACCGAGATCGTAAGGCTGTCCGTGGTTGGAAATGGTTGACTGGCTGGTTGGCTAACAGTTGTGTATTGCTGTCGCTGTAGAATGCTATCGGAACCATCAAGGATGATTATTTAGGCCTCATCTCGTCCGATAACTAGACTGCGAGCAGACTCGACGCGGCGTACTTGACGGTTTAGTTGCCACCCCACAACGTAGTGCTCCCCCTTTTGGATTGATACGACTACATCTCTTGATGCCGATGCATGATTCGTTCGTGTCTAGTGCTAGCTCTAACTGGCGGACTGCTCATTGATAAGGTGTTCTATAGCTCCAGGAACCGCGTAGACTTGCGGTGCTCCGTCTCCAGGATCGGCTTGACGTCTTCCAGGTCCACGTCCTCGATCTCGAAGTTGTGCGCCAGCTCCGCGTGCAGCTCGCTCTCGAACCTCTCGCGGTTGGAACACTCCTGCCTCAGCACGTCCTTCAGCGGGCACAGGAACTCCAGATGGCTACGCTGCTGGCGGTACTTGGGCTGGCGCGCCGGGTTGGTCAGGTACTCCATGTTCTTCGGGTCGAAGTCCCAGAGGAACGACGTGTGGTGCAGCCAGCGGCCCTTGGACAGACTCTGCGCGTTGCCGCCGAACTTGCGGTCGTCGAACACGTAGTCGTCCTCCCGCAGCGAGAACTTCTGCAAATGGCACCAGCAACAACGAGTAAGTACAGCGCCTTGCAACCACAGAGCAGAGCAGCAATACGCCCGTACGCACCAGGTGCTCGTGGCAGACGCGCGAGAAGAAGGGCGAGAAGAAGCCTTCGGACCAGGCCATGATCTCGCGCGGGTACGGCCGCACGTGCGGGAAGTCCTCCTGCCTGCAGATGAAGGTGGTGAAGACCGTGTTGTGGTCCACGATGACGGTGCCGCCGCCGCTGAAGCGCTTGAGCACGGGGATGCCGTCGCGCTTGACCGCATCCTGGTGCAGCAGCTGCTCCGGCTTGCCCGAGATGCCCATGACGATGGTGGGCGACGGGTGCGCGTCGTTGTAGATGAACCAGTTGCGCTGCGACTCGGCGCGGAACAGCGCCTCCTCGATGAGGAGCTGCTCCTGGATGGGCGCGCGCAGCCGCAGGAAGCTCATCAGAGGCTTGCGCACCGCTGCCTTGGTCGCCATGGCTGTCTGTCTGTGTGCCTATTCGCTCACTGACGTCGCTTTACTGGGTAAGTCGGCGGCGCGTATCTCGTGTGCACGACACAATATTGACTCAGATCTGATTCCACACGACAATCACTCTTGGGTACACGGTACCACTGATCCGCAGATCGACACGTTGACGAAGATGGCGACGCAGCCGCTGCTGCTGGCGGCTCGCGAGCTCGCGCGCGGCCCCACGGCGTCGCTGCCTGACAACTTCGAGGTCGCCGCTACTGCCGCGTCTTCTGCTCACCTGGCGGTGCTATTCCGGTCGCGAACGGAGCGGAACTGCGTGCGTTTGGGCGTGTTCAAGACGGACGACCAGGCGGACGCCGAGGAGCCCGAACTGGTCGATTTACTGCCGGAAGCCGGCGACTCCGAGGCTTCTACGGTCGGTGACTGCGCGTGGACGCTTGCATGGAGTCCGGACCTCAAGTTTCTGGTCGTGAGCGGCCGAATCCCGCGCGCAGAGGGCGAATCCGAGGGCGTCCTGTGGCTATTCGCCCGCCCCGAGTGGTTGGCTTCTACCGCGGCGTCTGAGGCCTCACAGGGCCCTCCACTGCTACTACGTGTAGACCCAGCCAAGTACCTGGCTGTCAAGCACTGGGACCCGTCCACGAGCATCGTGACCGTGTTCTTCCCCACGCAGAGCGGGAGCAGAGTGTTCGTGCTGTCTGCAGACGGCGTTTGGCTCAGTGTGGGCGTGCAACTGGCCAAGTTGGCGCTGGTGGCGATGGAACAGACAGCGTCGGAAGACACGGCGGGGCTTTTCACGATGAAAGTGGTCAAGAGGCTGACGGAGTGGCATGCGGGCGTCACGGCCGCGAGTTATGAGCTGCAGAGCGCCACGCTTGTGGTGACGGGAGGGGTAAGAGACCCCAGCGCGGACTTGGTCGAGAACCAGGCGTCGTCTTTGAGTGTCTGGAGAGTGGCCAGTGACAAGGACAGCACGGAAGTCGCGGAGCTGCTGGACTTTACGATGGTGGAGAAGGGGAAGGTGGAGTACGTAGACGAGGAGGCGAGTGAAGGACAAGAAGGGGAAGAGGATGAAGAGGAGGAATCGGACACTGAGGAAGGTGGTGGCCTATTGACGGGCGTCACGAGTGCTCTAATGGCTCCGTTCCGGATGATGGTAGGGGGAGAAGCGACAGAGTCGGAAGCGATCGAAGGCTCAATTCGTTACTTGGCACTGTCACCTTGCGGAAATTTCGTGAGTATGGTGGATGAACTAGGAAGGGTTGCTATGCGTCAAATTGATGCGTGTGCCGATGTCTTGGCGTGGCAAGCTGTGGAGGACGTATGGAGTGCCGATTTTCATGGCGTCACTATGAAGTCGGCTGTGTGGCTGACTTCCGACTTGGTTGCGCTCGTACTCACGAACAACAGCGTCATCTACTCAAAGTTCGTTGCTCACTCCGAAGAAGGAGCTGCATCTGGAGCTACCAGCAGCGACAGCGAAGACGACGACATCTCACCTTCAGGGCCTACTGGCCGTCTCGTGCTGACCCCCACAAGGCACTTCAGACCCTCTATGAGTACAGCGAGTGGCGTAACTGAAAGCCTTGCTCTCACTCCAAGCAGTCAGATCTCGGGCGGAAAGCACAGCGCGTCGTTCTCCGCATGCGAAGTCGTTGTGAGCGGCGATATTTGGTTTGCTAGTCTGGTGCAGAGCTTACCTGTCGAAACTTTTGTCGATTTGTTGATGGATGCACAGCGGTTTGAAGACGCTCTCGCGACAGTTGCGCTTTATGGTACGAGTGAGAGTACTGTTAATGCTGATAGCATTCACCAGCGTGTATGGATGCAGTACCGAAATCAAGCGGGTTGTATCAAGCAAGATATTAACGACGAAGCCGCTTCAACAAGCTCGGAACTCCAAGATCTCGTCTTTTTGTCAACGCGGCCGCGGGGGCTTCTACAACGCGGGGAGCGAGATGAATTTGCAGTTGCATTGGAGCATTTGCGAGCGATTTCCAACAAGCAGTGGGTGGTTGGCGAATGTTTGCATCTCATCTCGGACGATTCCAGCGGCAACATGAAGAAGATTCTTGAGGTGGCGTGGGATGCCTGGGTGGGCTTAAACGATGGCAACGAAGTTGCAACGGAGCTCTCGCAAGAAAAGGTGGATTTACAGCGGTACATTTACCGCCTCGAAACATTGCGCTTAGTTCTGTGTGAAGAAGAAGGCGTTTCTACCACGTCGGTTGCAGGAGACCAGCTCTTTGATGGAGAAGCGTATGCGCAATTTAGATCCGCGTCTGTTTTGGCGACAGCGAAGCAGTTTGCTCGGGAAGGTCGTGTGGGCGCGCTCACTGTTCTATTCGGTCGACATGCGTGGAATTTGCTCCCCCACTGGTTTGACGTTCTCGAGCTGCTCCCACCTTTCGTGTCGCCATCCACTTATGAATCTCTCCTACCAGCCATTGCCACACAGATAGACGACGACGGGCAGATATGCAGGTTGAGCAAGATAGATGGCCTAACCGCGGAAGCTGGTGACGATAACGAGTTGGCGACTCCGGTGGTGCTTCTCTCCGATAATCAGCTTCAGGACCTTACGGATGAAGAACGAGCAGAGTTTGACGAGTACGCACAGATGGACCGCGACGAGCGCAGCTCAGTGTACGGCAAATGGTTCACGAAGAGGATTCTGGAGCTGGATACTCGTTACGGTCAGCTTGCTTTTGCTTACGAGCTTAGCTGCTTGGCCACCAAATGCTTGAGCGGGTGGTCTTCACAAGCCAAAAGGTCGCTGGAGGAGTTCTTCATGCAAACAGAGCTCTTGTACAAGTGCGTGTACCCGCTTCAGCTATCGGCCTGCTGCTTGCTCCCGCTGAGTGAGTGGTCCGCTCTGTCGATTCAAGATCAAGCGATGCTTGTGGTGGGTACTGCTGACGAGAAGACTTTTGCTGGGGACGTGTCTCCTATCCTGGATCGTTTGGACATGGTGTTCGTGTCCCAGCGCAGAGAGCTGTACGCTTTGGACGACCTTTTTTCGTGGTTAGCTCAGACTATCTCATCGAAGTCCTCCTTGGGAAGTCTGACGTTTGCAGCACAACTCATTCATCGGAGCAACCCATCGATTAATCGAGCCAACCGGTGGATTCAGAGTGACACTCAGCTGATCGAGACCGCCTTAGATGTGGTTTATTCGGTCAACTCCTCTGACATCATTGGCGACAAATCGCCTACTGTGGACGAGGATGTGTACATGCAGCGCCATTTCGCACTAGTAGAGCAGTTGTGGACAATTTTCCAGTCGCTGCCCGTCCGGAAGGAAAATGACCCGCCGGAGATTGCCCAGTTGCAGGTGGCTGTGGATGAGATGGAAGATCTGATGGTGACAATGGACGTGCTTAGCAAATACGGCGTGGTTTCGTCACCCAGTAGCCTCAAGTACCGCATGCTGGCTAGTAGTGGTGTTGGTGCGGGTGGTGGCACCAGTGTTGGGCCACAAGGTTTGCTAGAGCAAATGTGCGAGTTTGCGTTACCAGGCGATTTTTCCGACGACGAGGAAAACGGGGATGGAAGCCAGTGGATGGAAGTGCTACAGGACGCAGTCAAGCTGAAAGAACACGCGTTTGGCGAACGATTAAGCCAAGAGATGATTCTGGATGTTATTTTGAAGCATCTACTTGCGCCTGAACGCGCCTACGTCGATGCTGCCCAGAATTTAGTGAACCACTGGATCGCCTCCGATGTGGAGGCTATCGAGCACGTGCTGGATGGACTGATTGTGGCGATTCGAACGAAGCTCGACTCGGTGACTGGGTATTCGGAGGACGCCAAATCAAATACTACGCATGATGCTGCGTTGGGCTGCATCGGTATCGCAAGACAACTGCTATCGCTCCCAGTGTGGGATGAAGGAGACCGTGCCGAGTCTGGGGCAAAACAGCACTATGAAGAGGCTTTGGCGCTCGAGACAGACACCGCGCACGCTTGCGAACTGCTAGACTTGCTCACATACGGAGCAGTTAAACTGTCACCGTCCAAGCTTCGCAGCTCGACAGAGGAGCAGGAGGAGAGCAGCGCCCGACTGGATGCTGTCTGTCAAGTATTTGTAAGTAACCCGAGCAACTACAAGCCGTCCGTGCGTGCTCGAGAGTGGCTGGAACGGCATCATGCTGGCGAGGTCGATCTCACGAACGGAGAGTCAGCTCCAGAGCTGTGGAACGAGCCTCTCGCTGCAGTAATGTACTTGGCCAAGTTACTCCGCGTTGACTCGCAGAGGCTGGAAATCTGGATGAAGGGCGCTTACGCAGCACTCTATTGCATGGATTACGATGTTGCGTACGACTTGACCATGCAAGTTATCGCCGGGATTCCGACCGAGACAGAAGCACTCGCAGCTAGCCAGAACAATGGCGATGACAAGTTGACCCTTCTGCACTTGGTCTCGTTGATTTTGGACCTCGTGTCTGCTTCGTCCTTCGGGTCATGGGGTAAGAAGCGCAAACTGTGTTGCGCGCTGTTCAGCGCAGCAAACGTTGCGTCTTCGGATCTCTTCGGGCATCAAGTGACAGACTTGGTACTGTCGTGGCAGGAAAGAATAGAAGCTATCCAGGGCTTAATGGTAGAGCTTGGCTTGTCCGACGCCGACCTGGAGCAACGACGACTTGCTGGCAGCAAAACTTCTAGCAGCGCTGAAGCTGTGCTTCTGAATGAGCTGCATGTAGTCGTTGAGTTGCTGCACGAAGAGAAGAATGACCGCCAGTTCCTGCTACGACTGCTGCAGCACGGTTTCCAGCTCGCCCAAGTGATGTCCAACAACGACTCCGGGAGCGACAACAAAGACGACACAGAGGTTGTATCAACATTCTTACAGCAGATGGTGCAGCTGTGCGTGAAGGAGGCGTTGGAGTTGACTTTTGTTCCCACGACGAGTGACTCTGGAGACTGGCAGCAATACCTGGAGCTTGGTTTCAGTTATTTGATGCTGTGGAGTGATCTCTGCGTGGATGACGAAAGTTTTGAAGCATTCTGCACCGATGATATCCTGCCGTTGATTTCCGTTGATCAGCCAGTATCGGACTTGCAGCCAACGAACGCTTCTGTGCAAGCAAGTGAAGTTGTAGTTCGGTGCTTGCATCACTTCTTCTTGTTCCAGGTGGCCCAGGCCAAGGAGAACCCTGCTGAAAGTGATACTGAGGCGCTACTGACTCGCAGAAAGCGTCTTGAAACGTTGTCATCATCCTATGAAGCTGTACGGAAATCCGCTGGTTCTCTTAGTGAGTCTCAGAATGGCGCCTTAGACGACATGGCAAGCGTACTGCAATCTCGATCGATTATGTCTGAGCGTCGAAGCCAGATCTACGTGAAGTTGGCGCAGCAGTGCCAAGAGCGACTGGTTTCGCAAAAGAAGTCGCAGGAAATGGAGCAAATGAACACGTTCTTCAACACGGAGCTGGATCTGGAGCGGTTCTCGCAAGATGAAAGCTACCGAAACGAGAAGATTATGCTGCTGGCCACGAAGAAGGAGCACTTCCAGCTCTCAAGGCAGTTTGCCAGCAAGTACGGAATCGACGAGTATGACTGTGTGCTAGCGTACATCAAGAACGTGCTGCTATTTCCGCCGGATAGCAGTCGACTGGGTCGTCGAGAGCAGCTAGATCAAGCCTTCCACATTGAGCAGACTGATATCCTGGAGGAGGCTTTACAGAAGCCGGTTACTTTTGGAGACTTTTTGTTGGGAAGAGGGGCTGCAGGAGAACCCAGCGTGTACGAGATGATCGATGGAACGGATCACGTTGGCATTTTACTTGTTTTGCGCATGGTCCTGGAATGCTCAAAGCGAATCCACCAAGAATCTGCTGTGTCGGAGTCCCCCCACGGGCGATCTCTGTTTCCTTTGTCCAAACCGTCGACAGACCGTATCACCTTGCTGTTCATGTGCCTGAAAAAATTGAAGGAAATTGGAGACGCGCTCGACGATGTAGAGCCAGTTGACCTCAAGCTCATCGGCGCAGCCTCGACAACCGCCGAACTGTTGAAATCTTTAGCTTTGTCACAGACGGACCCTCAAGCTATGATTGCGAATCGTGAGATGGCTGTTGAAGCAGTGCGGCCTCTTCTTACTGGCAAGACTATCAAGTTTGTTACCAAGATCTTACGCAAGCTGCATCGTGTGACGCCAAGCTCTATGGTCATGATCTATATAAATGACTTGCTGACTGGAATCTGGAGAGAGCACGGAGCAACCGGCAGCACCACGGGAGTGCTATCTGCTGATCTGGCAGTCTACGCGTACGAGTCATGCGTGCCGTGTCTTTCAGTTCTCTCGAACGAGCACTTGATGTTGTTCCATTACTTGTTCCTGGATGGCTCAAGTGGAAAGCCAACCCCCGAGTTGGTAGCGCACCTGAATATCGAGGAGGAGTTCTACGGACAGTCGTTGAGCGTCTTGGAGCACTTCGGAGCACTGCTGACCCCTCAGAAGCGCGTCGAGCTCGTGGCAGACACGCTGACACTCTTCCAGACGAAGTACAACTCGTGGCAAAACTCGGGCCCGCGCTCAAACGTTTCGTCCACGTCGTCTACTTCATCCTCGTCCTCTTCATCATGGGACCCCGCCCAATTCAAGCGGAAGGAGCAGGAGCTGCACTATCTGGAACGCGAGTTGGCCGAGAACGTGTGCTATCTGCTGCTGAAGGAGATTGAACGGAGTGCCTTGACATTCGACACACAGTCGTTGGAGACCTTGGCTTCGAGCTTGAAGGCGTGGTTTGCGATGGATTCTCTCCAGCAAGCTGCCAACGAGGAGGTTCTTCACAATACCGTGCTGATGGAGCTTTGTAAGCGCGTGATGTCGGTGGATCTGGCGACTCTCATCATGGAGTTGGTACTGCGCGCCGGCGGAAGCAAGGCCAGTGGTGACGTTGCCGTGAGTGCGATTGCACACAGCTACCAGGCGGCCATCACTAATCTCATTGATCAGGCCATGGGCGCTGGGGAAGATGGAGCAAAGCAAAATGTCCAATGGGTCGAACGACTAGCGTGGACGTGGGTCACAGGTTCGGGCGCTCCCAGCAGCAAGCAATCAGCCGAGATTGAACGCTACCTCCGTGGCGCGTTGGGCAATTCAGGAGATGGAAAGACGGCGTCGCACGCCATATATGAGCGAGTTGTAACAATGCTCTCGCAGTCGCCGTCTACATTGCTGAAGGAGATTGGATTGAACCGGCTTGGAGCAATGCAGACTCCTGCCGACGAAGAGGAAGTCAAGCGTGTAAGCGGCGTGGTGCGTGAAGCCGTGCTGTTGCAGTGGGGGCAACTGATCGCTTTCGCTGAAGAACAGCAAAAGTGGACGGAGGCTGCGGTGCTGAGTAACATGCTGACAACGTGCGAGGGCGAAAAGAGCAGAGACGCTACTGCGGTCAAGTGGCACTTTGGTCTTCATGTGAAGGCTGTTTGGTCTGCGCTTCTCACCAAACACAAGCTTGATGAACACCCAGACTCGCAGCGCATCCTGGTAGTCCCAAGTAGCGACATTTCGGACCACTTTGCTGCTGTCTTTGAGGAGCTGCTCGCCTTCATAGAGGTTTGTGCAGGCGATGACAACCCGAGGGCGCTACGGTTCGCAGAGACGGCGACGGTGGCGTTGAGCAACTTGCTCGTGCGCCATGACGACGTACTCGGAGCATCTGAGGGTGCTGCGCAGCGGAGTGCCTCTGCATGGCAAGACGAGCAGAAGCGTGCGGTGGAGACTCGAGTGCAAGCGCAGTTTCAAGTTGGAGTCGTGGCTGAGAGGCAGGCGCCATCCATGAACGAGGAGGATGCTACATGCTGGTCAGCTCTCTTCGCCCGGGGTGTGTGGGGTGCTCGCCTGTTGAGTTGGTACACCACCCACGCGTACGCGGAGCTGAGTAGCGAGGAGGAAGCCACTGAGGCGGTCATCTTGGTGCATTGGGAGGCCAGCAACCTCGATTTGGCGATTCAACTGCTGCTCATGTGTCCATTCGACAACCTCCGAGAGAAGTACGCCGAGCGCGCCCTGTCGGTTGTGCGTCAACTCCCCCAAGGATCTCCCAGTTGGTCTGCCGCTGTGGAGCTGGCGCTGCTGCGCTTCGACGTCGCCGTGCTCTTGCAGCACGGTCTTCACTCCTCCGTGGTGGCGTTCCTGCTGCAAAACTCCACCAAACGACCTGCGCTCTGGACGTCCAGCGGCGACTACGTCGTGTGCGCGCTGGTGACACAGGGCGAGCTCGCAGCAGCTGGACGTCTGACCTGTGCACTGCGCCACGCCCACCCACTGCTTTGGGACGTGGAGAACGCTCGCCTATTGCTCGCCAACTACTTGCGGTCCCTCGCTTCGTCACCCGAGAAGCACACGAGCCACGACGCATTGGCGCTGGCGCCTCTGAAGCACGAGGTGTTCGTCCAGACGTCCACCCGGTTCGCGAGCGTCCTCATCTAGCTAGACACAAGGCAGAGCAACGCATAGACAAACAGACACACTCGTTGTATGTAGGTATGTAAGGTAGACAGACCACACTCACGTGAATGAATCGTTCTGCTTGCTACTGTATCTGCCCCTCTCTCTCTTCTATACGTTGAGCTTGAGCAGCTCCACCACGTGCGGGTTCCGCCAGTCCTTACTGACGTCCTCCAGGTGCTCCTCCACGTCCACGACGTCCTTGTGGACGTTCTGCTTGAGCCCCGCGGTCAGCACTAGGGCCGCGTCGTCCGCCACCTTAAGCCGGTTGTCCACCTTGGTCCACCCGCGCTTGACGTCCTTGAGCAGGAACTGCAGCCCCGTCTTGCCCGGGTTGCTCAGCTGCTGGCTGTCCAGCTAATACCAGGGCATACAAACTTCAAGTCAGCGTCTAAAAGTAGCTCTTGGTGCATCTATAAATATCTTACCACCAGCACGCAGGCCCTCGAGTAGTTGAGCTCGACCTTGTCCGCCAGCTTCTCGGCGAAGTGGCTGAGTCCGTTGCCAGAATCAGACGGCGAGTACCCGCTTCCGGCGAAGTAGAAGCCCACGACCTTCAACTTCTGGCATTGAGCATGGGCGTCGACCATGGCGCACGCCACCTCGAGCAGCGGCGCGAGCGGCGCCTCGTGGTGGAACAGCGGCACGGCGTCCGAGATGGAGAAGCCCTGGCCCTGCTCGCGCCCCAGCAGCAGGCCGCACGCGGCGCTGGCCGGCCGCTTGGCCGCGTGCAGCGCCAGCTTGACGTACGTCTGCGTCGCCACCGAGTAGACCGCGTCCGCCATGGTGTGCGTTCACTTGAAGAATGTATGCCGGAGGGGAGCAGGATGTGTGACGTGGTCGACATGCTCTATTAGAGGGATGTGTTATTGTAGAAGGAGCAGAGTTCTTGTACAGGAAGTTTACTGGGAACACATTCGCGCCACCTCGACCCTTCAGTTTGTGTGGTTGTGGTGTGGCGCATTGCGTCTGAGTCGACGTCAGACCAGAATTGCAAGCGTCCTGCGCGTGTCTGTGCCTCTGCCTGCCGCTAAGAGCCCAGCGTCCCAGTTCCAGTCGTCTCGCTGTCTCAACCGCCACTGGCAGCCATGGCCATGCACAGCAAGAAGAAGTTCCGCCGCTCTCCGTCGGTCACGTCGTCGTCCTCGGACTCGTCGGACTCCTCGTCGTCCTCCTCTTCCTCGTCTTCGTCCAGTTCCGACGGTGAGGACTCGGACGTGTGCACCACCTCCAAGGGCCCGCGTTTCCCTCCCGTCCCTGCCCCCGTTTACCCTCCGAAGGTGGAGCGCGCAGTCTACAGCGCCAAGAAGAAGCACCGATCAGGTTGGTACACCATCACGGAACTGTGTGATGGACGTTTGCATTTTTACTCAGAGCTAACCGTTGCTGCTACGCTTGTCGCGGCTGCTAGACATCGACCCGGAGGCTTGGAACCGCGAAGGGTTCGCGGGATCCAATGTGTGCGACTTGCCGCTGGACGAGTCCAACCCCATTAAGCGCGAGCACTGCAGCGAACTGAGTGTGAAAAGGTTCATTGACGAGTACGAGCTTCCGGAGGTGCCAGTGGTAATTGACGGCATCCCGGAGGCTGAAGGATGGGGCGCTGTGAAGCACTGGTCGCTCAAGAAGCTGCGCAAGAATTACAAGCGCGTGATGCTCAAATGCGGTGAGGACGATAATGGCAAGACCATCCGCATGAAGTTCAAGTACTTTATGACGTACTTGAACCACCAGACGGATGATAGTCCCCTGTATATCTTCGATAGCACTTTTGACGACCACAAGGACACCAAGCCCCTGCTCGACGACTACAAAGTCCCGAAATACTTTCCCGAGGACCTGTTTTCGCTTGTTGGAGAGGACCGACGACCGCCGTACCGCTGGTTCCTCGTCGGACCCAAGCGTTCAGGAACTACGCTGCATTTGGACCCGCTTGGTACGAGTGCGTGGAACACGCTGCTCGTAGGGCGCAAGCGTTGGGTGCTGTTTCCGCCGCACCTTCCCAAGAACCTTGTCAACGGCAAGAAACACGTTCGTGGGAACGAAGACGACGAGGCTGTCAACTACTTCATGGATCTACTGCCTCGCCTGAAGCGCGCCAGTCCGCCGGAGACTCTGCAGTGCATCGAGTTTATGCAATATCCCGGGGAGACGGTCTATATCCCTGGAGGCTGGTGGCACGCAGTGTTTAACGTGGACGACACCGTGGCTGTCACGCAGAACTACTGCAGCTCGCAGAACTTCCCCGCCGTGTGGCGCAAGACGCGTAGCGGCCGCAAGCGCATGACGGTCAAGTGGCTGAAGAAGCTCGAAACTCACAACCCGGAACTGGCAGCCTTGGCGACGGAGCTCAACCAAAAGGACAAGTACGTCATGTACAGCAAAGAGCCCAGTAGCTGGAAGTCGTCGTCGTCGTCCAGCTCGCACAAGAGGAAAAAGAAGAGCAGTGACAGCGAGGACGAGCTACGCGAGCCGTCAAAAGACACGCACAGCGGGAAGAAGAAGAAGAAATGCTGCTGCTGAGTCTACATACGTAGTAGGATAATGCTGCTTGGACTCGAATAGAGTGCAAAAGAACACCGAAATGCACCATTAGACAAAAGCGTTGAGGAATGTTACTCCCAAAGCAAACCTTGTAAACCAAACTCACAACGTGAGACTGGCCGGAGGCAAATTGGGGGGCCTGCTTTCGTTTTGACCGGCAACCAAAGAAGCCGGCTCGAATCGCGATGTTAACTACGCGTCAAGCCCTTGATTTACTTGAGGTATTTATTCATTGGGAACAGTTCCAGGCAATGTATTGCGAATCGATCAATCGATTGTATTCAGATCGCCAATGGGGCTTATATTCTTGGGTGCGGCGGACTGTGGCCTGAAAGATTTATTCCGCGGGCGTAATAGACGTCACCTCGAGCGTGTTGGTCCACGGCTGAGAGAAGATCACGATGTTGTAGCTCGAGTAGTCGCAGTTGCGGTCCTTGCAGGCGCCCAACTCGCCATCGGACTGCACGGGGCAGCCCGCGACCTGGAACTTGTAGTTGGTGCCGGCCACCGTCTGCGTCTGGAGGCCTTCAACGGCGATGAGGCAGACGCGAGCGGTCACCTTCTCGTCGTACGTGCTGGCGTTGCCTGCCGCCTTGACCAGGAGGTCGGTGTCATCGCTGGTCGCGTTCTTCTGCGCGTAGCCGCCGAGAATCGTGGCGCCTTGGGCCGTCGAAGCAGCGGCGAGCGCCAGACCGGCGAGGAGAGCAACAGAAGAGCGAACGAAAGCCATGCCGATGGAGGAACGGGTGGACCGGTGACGGTGGAGGAGGAGGAGGAATATCCGAGCTGCTAAGCCTGGCGGGTGGTCTCAAGCGTGAGAGTTGGAGAGTGAACGGCGGCGGAGACCGAATTTTCGCGTGCTCGCCATGCGCACAGCGCGGACTCTGCCCATCTTCTCCATCGAAAGCAAACAACCAGCCAACGGGTGTGTGTGTGTGCATTTCTGTCTGCATTTCCTGGCTTTCGAGTCGAGCGTTGTGGTGTTGAAGCGATTGCATACGAATTGGTCACCCCCCAGCTGTCGAAACGGGTCCAAGCAAGTGACTTGGGGGTTGTATGCCGATGACCGTCATGGTGGACCGACAGAGGCTCGGCTGTCCACAGCTGTCCCGCAGCAACGCCGAAATGATCGACACGACGGAGCTGCAAGTCTCACTCGAGTGACCGGCTTCAAGGAGCGCGGCCAATGGTGGTTCACACCCAAGCGAGACAAACGGGATTTATCTGCTTGTTACGAGTTGCACCCACCCAGACAGGATGGCTGCGGAAGCTGAGGTTGCAGCGCAAAAATTGCCTCAAGTTGCCGTACAGTCCGCCTTTGCATCGGTATCCGACGCAGCTGTGAATGGCATTCACTGAATACCAGATACATGTACACCGAAAGCTTTGTGTCGTGCCTCCGCTCTTCAGCCTTTCGAGTCGGGGGCTTCTAGCGTTGTAAGATGGCGGTATTCCGCTCGCGTATTCGTCTTAGGACGGCCTGCTGTCCGTGCTTTCGATGGTCCATGAGCGATCTCTGATAAAGATGTCAGAAGGCAGAGGAGAGGCTTTATAAGCTGCTGGATACTACGACGAGCGGCCATTTGGAGGCATACGACGTGCCCACTGGTGATGGTAAACCTCCGGCTCCCGCAGAGGACAAACACCCCCCGCCCCACACGGTAATTTTCGTTCTGGTCCACAAAGGCGCGCGTCTGGCAGCTCTCTCTCCAGCGCAGCTTGTCCGTCAACATACTGTAGCTGGCTGGCACGGAAATATCCACTTAATCAATACTTGATGCTGTTGCTGTTGCTGTTGCTAGACGAGTGTACCGCTTGGTGTAGAGCTCTACCCGCTCTAACCAGCATCTGGCGAACACTAAAAGAGGGTTTCTTCGCTTCCTGTCCGAGGCAACATGAGCACCACGATGACCTACAAGACTCTACTCTACGCTTGTCATTTTGTAACTCGCCCACGCCACCGCAGTTGCCCACGGAATCATGAGGCCGACTTGGTACTTCACCCTCACTGCTAGCGCCGCAGCTTTGGCGAGCCATGGAGCTGATGCAACGCCGTTCGCCAACAACCCGGTGACCATCGTGTCCAGCGCGACGTCGCTCTCGCACACCAGTCCCGCCTTCGGTGGCATTGCTCCGGGCACTGACCTGACCAAACTCACTTACGAAGTGCACGAGTACACCGTCATGACGTTCAACCGCAGCACGTCGACGCACCAGAGCACGAGCACCTCTACCACGACCGACAGTAATGGCAAAACAACTACGAGCACCAAGTCACAGTCCAACACCTCGACCAAGCAGCAGTCGAGCAAGCAGACGACGGTGGTGACCACCCCCGTGGGCAATGGATCCGTCATGGCGCCTAGCAGCGAGCGAAAGCTGGAGCAGACCACGAGCGACATCCAGAAGCTCGAGAACCACTTCGGCTCTCGATTGGAGCTGAACGTCAACAACTTGGCTTCAAATGCGGCGTTCCACACGCAGCCATGGCCCAGCAGCTACTGGGCGATCTACCTGGACGGTATCAACTACCGGTGGGCGTCTCACACCGAACCCAGCGCGACAGAGAAGTACGCCAGCGCCTTTGGGATCGACCCGGACACGCTCATGACGGCCGTGTCCAAGTCCACGGGTGTCATGTCAATGTCCGACCGACCCAAGTGCTCCACGAACTGGGACTGCGCCGGCCAGAAGGACGGGAGTGTCTGCAGTCGTCGTGAGGGGCAATACGAGGGCTACTGCATTCCGACGTGGTTTGGTATCTGCCACGCCTGGGCGCCCGCTGCTCTGCTTGAGCCTGAACCAAACTGCGCTGTCCAGCACAACGGCGTGACCTTCCAGCCCATGGACATCAAGGCTCTGATCTCGGAGATCTACGATGGAGCGAACATCGCCACGGTCTTCACAGGCGCCAGGTTCTACGGACCCGACTCGAAGGACACCACGGACGAGTACGGCCGATACACGGACTCTTCCCGTCGTGACATGGGTCCAGGCTTCATGCACGTCGCGCTTGCCAACATTATCGGACGCTTCGGTACTTCGGTAGTGGTGGACGTGTCGGCCGGCGCTGAGGTCTGGAACCAGCCTGTGTACAGCTACAAAGTTCTCAGTCAGACGGAAATGACGCCTACCGACGCTGCCAACCAGTACTTTGGGGTCTCCCAGTACCCGTTCAACAGCGCGGCTCAGCGCATCATGTATGTTGAGAGCAAGGTTTCGTGGATGATCGAGACGTTCGAAGACGGTGGACTGGTGTCCTCGGGTCGCGCCTCGAGGTACATGACGGGCAAAAAGTACACGTACCTGCTCGAGCTCGACAACGACTACAACGTTCTCGGCGGTGAGTGGGTGGGCGAGTCGAAGACGGATCACCCGGACTTCCTCTGGCTGCCCAAGGCACGGCCGGATCTGAGCTTGGTCACGGACGTTGGTTTGAGCTACCAGAACGTCCGCATGCTGCTGGAGAAGGCCACCAACTGCTAGAAGGATATTAGCAGTCTATTTCGTTCATGTGGCGTGAGGTGAACCTGTTTGCTGTTGTTAAAAAAATCAATGCGTTGGGTCAATTGAAGTTTTAATTGTGCTGTTGATTTGAGGTAGAACTGCTATAATCGAGCAATCCATTTCATTAGTTTAGTTAGTTTTTGGTGAGGTACATTACAGTCATTTAGGAAATCTAACGACTAAGCCAATGTCCGTCTGTCAGAAGCCTACACATCTTCTGTCAGCTTGCTAACTACCGTTGAAGGTGCTAGCACATGCATCCTCCGCAGAGTTGCCTAGTGAGTTCGACCGTCTACCGTCTTCATCCGGGTCTAGATGGGTTTCAATCCATTGTGATACATCGCTCGTGAGTAGTGCTGTCACGGACGACCAGGTCGGGGTAAGGTGCTCGATGTCTGTGTCAAGTACCTGGATGCTGCGTTTGGTATCCATCGCGAGGTTCGCCAATTTGTCAGCCGTCTTATTGAAGTGGCGGAGGTGATGCGTCCAGGACGTGATCTGAAGCTGGTCCGCGATAGTTCTGCATTGCGCGTAAATATCTCGCAAGTGAGCAGCCTTGGGAGGGCCTCGCCGCGCCAAATGCGCGGCTACAAGCAACTACGTCACGAGCTTGCTGAGCGCGGCTACGTCTTCCAGAACAATGCCAGTCGCTGGTCGAGTGCTGTTGTCCCAGTCCCGAAGGCGGATGGAGAAGAATTCCGCATCACCTGTGATTACCGTCGCTGCAACAGCAGGATTGTCCTGATCGCTGCAAGTGTGCCGAACCTGGCTGTAGTCGCTCAGTGTGTGAAGGGGGCGAAGGCTTGGGCAAGTTTGACATGTTCAAGGACTTTGGCAGCTTCCGGTCCACGAGAACAGCCGTAAGCCGTTCAGTTTTCAGACGGGCGAAGGTGTGTTCACACCTACTTGTGTCCCTCAAGGTGCCGTCGACTCAGCCATGCATTTCCAGTCGACTATGCAGACTGCGTTTGCGGATCTAATCAACGACCATTTGCCTGTGTACGTCGATGATGTCGTCTTGTATACTGCTTCTCATGAAGAGTACCTGGAGGTTTTGAGAGTGTTCTTTGCGAGGCTGCGAGAGCTCAACCTGAAGCTAAACTTGAAGAAGAACACTCTCTACCAGGAAGCAGTCTCCTGATGCGGAAAAAATACCGATGGACGAGGAGTGACGCATGATCCAGCTCGAGTGGAGGCGCTGGTCTCGCTTCCTTTGCCGGATAATACTGCTGAGCCGCAGCACTAACTGGCGTCGGGATTATGTGGTAGATTATGGCAGAGCAGTGGCTCCCCTACAAGCCAAGTTTGACGAAGCCATGAAGGACCACAGCCGTCGCAAGCGCCATGCTGCCTGTGTGAGTATCTTGTGGGTGGAGATGAAGCTGCAGCGTATCAATGCTTCTTGAAGCGTCTGGCGAGTTCAAAGCTGATGTCCCCTGATGATGAAGCTGTGGTTTGCCTAACATGCAGCTGCCACTGCTGCGTCCAGGCCGGGCGCGACGTACAGACCGATGCAGCCTCGAGTGGACATGGAGACAGGCTGCGTGCTGCCCATGGAGGAGCAGGAGATGATGAACAGGCAGCAGAGTGTGTACGAGTACGACCCCAAGAGGACGGCGGCCAGTATCGCGGCGGGTCCTCAAGGACGCGACGGAGCCGGGAAGAAGCAGAAGAGGCACCTGCGTCTTGCGGGTGGACAGATTTGGGAGGACCCCACGCTCGAGGACTGGCCGGACAATGACTTCCGCCTGTTCTGTGGAGACCTGGGCAACGACAGCACGGATGCCTCGGACCGTGACTGGGCCGTGATCTTAACTCAAGTCAATAACTGGAAGGAGGGGATCCCGGTGCATGAACAGAGCCACGAATTGCTGGTGTGCAAGGGTGGTTCATTTAAGGCCTCGCAGTTGCAGTGGTCGGTGGTGGAAAAGGAAGCGTATCCGGTGGTGTATGCTGTGTCCGAGCTGGAAACTTGCTGCAGCGATCGCTGGGCTTCCGCATTTACACTGATCATGCGAACCTAATCCAAATTTTCTGTCCAAGTACCGACATGAAGAAGCACGTGCGTGCGAAACTCCAGTGCTGGGTCATGACTCTCGCAGGGAGCCGCTACACTATTGCCCATGTCAACGGCGAAGATAACCACTGGGCTGACATGGTCTCATGATGGCCCGTCAGAGAGGACATCGAGACGGTGGTGAAGGCGAAGGCAGTCCTGACCCGAGGACAGCGAGAGCTGAGCGTGCTGAGGCCCTTGCAGGATGAAGCGTTTGAATGACCCTCAGTGGACGCTGTCCAGGCGGCGCAGTCTAGCTATCAGCGCCCGAGGCCACAAAATGCTGATGATCGTACTGGCCTACGAGAACGCGAAGTTGTGGATCCCCAAGCAGGCGAAGCACCTGCTAGTTTGCATTCTCGTGGTGGCTTATTGTGGAATGCAGGCGCACCGCGGCATTGATGCCACGACCACCCAGCTCGAGAAACATTTCTCCGTTTCGAATTTGGCTGCAGTTGTCTCTCGCTTCGTGAACCAGTGCCTCTTGTGTAAGCACATCAAGGGTGGCAAGCTGATCCGGCGTCCGTGGTCGGAGACCGAGACTGCCACGAAGAGAAACGAAGTGCTTCACCTGTACTACCTCACGATGGGAGATGGGAGAAGGGTACGGCACCTCCATGTTGTGTTGGTTCTGAAAGATGAGCTCACTCATTATTGGGAGTTAGTTGCATGTGATTCACCTACGAGCGATGTGGCTGTGGTCGCAATTCGGGATTGGCACAAGCGATTCGGTCTTCCAACCAAACGGGCCATTGACAATGGTAGCCATTTCCGCAGTGCAGTGATGGCGGAACTCGCGACAAGATTGCGCGGACTGCAGAGTTTTGTACCGGTGTACACGCCATGGACCGATGGTACCGTGGAGAGAATCAATCGGGGCATAACGTAACTACAAGTCGTGTGTGCTTTGTTACTGGAGCAGCGTCTCGATACACGCAGTTGGGAGTACCTGTTGCCCGTCGTTCAAGCGAATTTGAACCAAACACCTGTGGCTTCGCTCAGGAACAAATCCCCTATGAAGCTTTTTACTGGTCTGCCCCCGTCGACCCCCTCGAGACTTGTCTGATTCCTGACAGAGCCGAAGATTTGCTGGGGATCGATCTAAGCAATGTAGAGGGTTTCCTCAATCGACTACGGCCCAGTCTTGTATCTCGGGGGATGCGGGATGACCAATTGCGGGTCGAAGCGGGACGCTTTAGGGACGACACCCCTTCTTGTCCCGCTGGGATGTTGTGTGGCACGGGCCGCGGGATACATAAATTGAAAGGCAAATGTAGCGGACTGCATCTCTAACACACTGCCAGGGTGCCGGAGGTCCTGGCAGTAATCGACCAGGTCCCAAACGCCGCTCCCAATGAGGAGAGCCAATCATAAGTGAGATTCCAAATGACTTCAACAAAGTATGGACTGGTTTATCGGCTCCAAAGCCAAGAAAAAACCTTAAGGTTTTATTTTTGGCAGGCTGCGCAGCCTTCTCCGCCTTCACACTTTCCGCCCCGCATCTCCAACACAACAGCGCGCTCCGAGCGTGCCGCACGCCGCCCCCGCCGGTCATCCCAGACTCGAGTGCCCCCAGGCGCGCCCCACGCGCCTCACGCAAGGACCCGTCGAAAGCAGCTACAAAACCCGGCAGGGCTGGCGTTATGCTGCCGGTTTCGGTAGCTGTCGGCCAAGCACGAGGTCGTGCGCGCTCGCTGACGGTATGTGAGCGTTTTTCTATGGTGTATGACTTTGTATCGGGACTGACGGGAATCCATGCGCTGTGTTTAAGTTGTGGGATGGCGATGACGGGTGCATTTGCGCCTTGAATTCGATTATCCATGTTGTATGAATAGGAATGTATTAAGCGTTAATACAAGCTGCGTGATCCTACGACTCCAAGTCTTTTTGCTTCCATTGGTGACTAGCTCGTGTGCAGCGGTCGACGATGCCACCGTTCGCTTTGCGGGTGATAAATGCTGAGCAGAGCGCGTCGTACGCAGAGCGGTGGTCAATGCGCGGCTTTCTCCAGCGCTTCCGTAGCGATCAAGCGGTTTTGGATCGGCCTTTACCGTCGATACTCCCAAGCGCAGCGTTGACCTTCTTGTCCAAGTCTTCCGCTAGCGTCCAGACACGCTGCTTCCACAGCCGATACGCGACGCCGTCCCGGTCCAGTGGCGCCGTTGGTACGTCTACCTCTCGCCCTGCTGCTATGATCATGATGTTGACACCTGCCTTGAGGTCAGCGCGAACAAACTGTTGTTTCTTTTGGGTTGCCGTGTGCCACAGCTCCAGTGTGTACCACTTGTAGAAGCAGCCAGCAAGAGAGTGCGCTTCAACGACGGTGTCAGTGCTCGCCTGCGGGGCCTGGCCAGCACAGCGACAAGGAGCAGGACCGTCAGCGCTGGCGGACTTGCTCTCGTGGACCGCGACGAGCTTCTGAAGTGTGCGCTGCATTGCTGTGATGGACGATAGCATCTGGGTGACGGCTGCGGCAAGTATGGTGGTGTTTCCATTGCTGCGCTCACCCAGCTGCCCGAAGTTCTCCGTTTGCCAAGCCGTGCGAAGCTGCCGATCCCAACCAATGCACGTGTCCAGCGAGAGCCGAGCTCCCAGCGCTACGTTGGTTGCGTCCAGAGCTTCGTGGAAGCGGTACAGGTAATGCGATGTGAAGCCTGTGGCAGCCTGCTCCTGCTGGACTGCCGTCGCGACGTCGTCAAGATGGATGAGCAGGGACGCGAGCGCCGCATCCAGGACAAAGGCGTCGACGTTGAGCGTGGTGTCCGTGAAGCCGCTGACGTTCTTGATGAGCTGGCCGCGCAGGGTTAGCAGCTGGGCGTACTCGAGCGCAGGAAGAAGCTCGCTCAAGGTGGCAATCGTGGGCGTGACGCATGGCAGGTGCGGGTCTCGGTATCCAGCGAGGACTTTGCCGACACTCTGGTCCTCGCGTGTCGTGGTACCCACGTACGCGAACGCCTTCGTGAGCGAGTCTAGCAGCCAAGCTCCCCGGGTCGAGATCCACTGGATCGCAAGCTGCAGTGAGGCGTTTGCATACGCTGCGGAGCCGTGGCGCAAGGAGTGGCTGCTCAGCCCTGCGGTGAGCGTCGGGGGCAGCGGGGCATAGGCTTGGGCTTGGCGTTCGCAGACCATGGTGATGACGTCGTTAATATACTTGGACACGTTGGGCCTTCCTCTCACGCGCTTTGTTGGTGGCTCGTTCCTTGGTTCAGCTTTCTTTTCAAGGTTCTCCCAGTAGAGTATAGCTTCGTCTTGGCTATAGGTCTTCTCCCCTGGCAAATCCGATGCCGCCGCGTGCGGCATTAGCGGGAATACATGGCTGGAAGGCTCCGACGCTCCGACGAACAGCATTCCGAGGCCGTGCAGCATACACTGCTCCCAGTGAGTCGCGGCCTTGTAAATTGAGATGCCTTGAACCACCGAAGTCTTGATTCGAGCTAGATGCAGAAAGAGCTCCCCCAATGCCGCCATAGATAGCTGGCTCTTCCTAGCAAAACAGGTATCGATCGCTCGACCAAACATGTGCCACATTAACGTTAGTACAGCAGCGTCATGCAAACTCTTATCACCTGAGCCAACCCCCTTAATCGCAGTTTCCTGCACCAGAACACGCAAGTCGATGCGC
This sequence comes from Phytophthora sojae, assembly GCF_000149755.1. Taxonomy (NCBI): domain Eukaryota; phylum Oomycota; class Peronosporomycetes; order Peronosporales; family Peronosporaceae; genus Phytophthora; species Phytophthora sojae. Next base: position 3,806,585 of record NW_009258120.1, on the reverse strand, counting down.
GTGCAGCCTGGAGCTTCACCAGTCTGCACGCCAGCTAGCAAATTTCGCTCCTCAATAGTTGAACCCATTTTGTCGCGTATTTTCGCAATTCGCTTGCTGTCTGACAAGTACAGAGGGTACCGCTCTCGGAGCAGGTTTACAACTTGGGACATATAGCCCACAGCAGTAGCCTTAGCAAGACGGCCTCCTCGAGCTCTTGGCTTAGTTTGCAAGAAAATGGAGAAGGCGGTTAGCAAAGAGTAAAAGTTTTGACTTGGTAGAGCATCAGGTATAGACAGCGAATTCGCAATACTAGCAATTGACTCCTCATTCATGTTAGCAAGAGCTAAGAATTCGCTGAAGCACTTCATCGCCGCTGCCTCCTGTCCTGCTGTCCCTTGTGGGATGTCAAGCCCTCTCGGCGCCCGCTGCATCTTTTCAAATGGGAGAGGAGAGAAAGCAGACGAGGCACAGCTATGAGTAATGCAACATTTACACTTAACTTTTGTATTGGACATTATTCTAGCAAGACTGTAAATTCCCAAAATAAATGGGAAAATGTTGGGATACACACGAATCGATCGTGATTGGCTAAATTCATTGAAGAACTTGTCCTGATTGGATAGATGCAATGACAGAGAAGCGCAAGGAATGCCAAGTTGGGAGAAAGCTTCCTTATCCTACAATAACCGAATTCGTCCCAATATCGTCCCGCGGTTGCGGGGAGATGTAAGACTGGGCCGTAGGCCCGTGAGAGCTTTCACGCCATGCACATGGAAGTCGCTAATCGCAAAGAAAGACGGCAACCGAGTTGGAATCTTATATTACATCGCTCCGTGTGGTAGGCCTCGCGCAGTGCTTGACGATTAGGCAAGCCGTCACCCAGATATCTCACACTATTTGACCTCTCATCGGCTCCACTCTCAGCACTTCGATGGCAAAACGATGGATCAGGATTTACCCCTAGACGAAATTTGGTTTTCTCCCTTAACAGAAGGTCCCGCTAAGAGGGAACACAGAAAAACACATAATGCGGAATTAGTCGGGTTTCAACGCCATTTGGGCACGTGAATGCTTTCAACTTTAAACGAGCAGTATACCTTCTGCATTGAGGTGCTCTATCTTGCTTTGGCAATGCAGTGCATGTAGCAAGCGCCCTGGTAGTAACTCTGTTTGAAGTCATTTGTAGAGATTACGCATTTGTAGACATTTCAATTTGGTACATGGTATTGTGAATTCCGGCCAAATTTGCCGAATCGGGTCGGTTTTGGGGCACCTGTCCAACCGACCTATACAAACATCAAGTCATTTGCCGAATCGCCGGCCAACAAACAATGGTTCTGTGACCGCATGTCAAGCCCAATCCGTACTTAGTAGGTGTCAAGGGGGCATAGCCGGGCGACCATAGTCAACCCAAGTGCTCTGGCGATTCGCCGGCGGTTTGCCATCGATTCAATCCGCCCCGCTCGGAAAATTAGAGTAGAACTCGCGAGCTGCGCAGCAGCGTTACATAGCTAAGGTAAGAGAGCGTTGCAGGCCCTTAAGGGTGCTGATCGACGTGATCAGCGCGATGGGCGCTAACACGGACGTGAAGTCACTGCTTTCCAAGGACGTTGGCAGGATGACCGACTTCGCGATCAACGGTTGATACAACCTGGTGGGAGGGAAGGTGGGGGGAAGCTGCCCCGCTCTTGAACCGTGTTTCAATTTTTTGAAAATCGGTTCACAGAGCACACGGCAATCACTCGAGGCGCGTTGGTGCAGCGCCTGTGGTTGCCAGATAGTACAGATAGCTTACATTAGATTAGCATAGTGTTTAGTTTGAGATAGCGAACTGGCGAACGATACCAGTTGCATGCATGCTTCACTAAAACCGCAATTAGTTTTTTTTTCGACTTTCACCGTTTTGGGCTCTTTTTGTTCCCTTCTTAGCGGGATCTCCTGTTAAACAAAGAGAGTTACTGAATCTGATTTTGAGGGGTCATGTACACAACAGTATTCATTCAGCAATTCAGCTTGCAGACCGTCCACGCGCTCTGCTCCAGACCGAAGTTCAGGTTGCATTACAATCGCGGATTTACGGTGAATCAGTATACTTAAGTAGTCGCCTGGATCAGATGAACCGGAACACACTCGCTACGAACTTGCGCTTTCCTATAAGGACAAGAAGAAGATGTTTGATCTTCGTGCTCTATTTTTTTTAATTGAGGTACATTGTTGTCACTTAGTTTTTCCTAACGACTCCAACGACCGGCCCCGCAAATGCTAATCGTCACCTTCAGGTTGGGGCTCCTACTTTGCGTATCGCCTCCGTCGCGTCTTCCTTACTCGGCGTCCGCGTCAGGCTCTTCAGCCCCTCCAGTGAAATATGCATCCCGCCAATGCCGGAGGTCGCCGTCTGATCTTCGTGTTATAGCAATAGCCATGGCGCCTGAATCCATCTTGAAAGCTTAGGTGCGACCGGAAGCCAAACTGCGTCGGATCTTGAGATCATCAGTGACTGTGCCGTCCAGGTAATTCGGCCAAGGTGATGTTAAATGAAAACGACAACAATAAGATGATGTAGAGCTTACCCACTAACAGTGTCTGAGTGTCTGCGTTCGGAGGTATACTTGTAGTTTCCCAACGGACAAGACCTGCCACTGGCAGCAAAATCTGGTTCCCACTACTAGTAACCACAGTCTTTAGTAGTCGCTAGCGATCGTATTAGTTAAGTGCCAATAATGAATCATTATTAATGATCCTCAATTCAAAACAAAACAAAAACTACAAGTAACCAGGCCCCAGCGCTTAGATCGTTCGAACCTGCCCTCGTGCAGAAGAATCCGTGCACGAATGCACCTGTTTCATGTACGTCCAGCAGCATGCACGTTAGATCAAGCTCAATGCTGTTGCTGGCTGACCAGAATAACATCAATGCCCCACCTGCTTTATGAATCCAAACTGGGCCACCTACCAAAACGTGTGTCCACCTATCTGAAGCCGGCACTACCTCGCCACATGATGACCCTGCTGGCTGGCGCACCCGAAAAAAACCACCGTGCAGCGAAGAGCGAGCCGTGGCATCGTGGCGTGCGCATTTCCACCTGAACACCTGCAGGCGAGCAGCCCACATGGCCGCAGCTTGAGAGGAGCCACGGTGGTATAGTAGAGTGTCGACGGCAGATATCAACCAAGACAAGGCTCACTTTCCAAGTTCCAGTCTAACGCTCCAAGCAGCTTACTTTACCAACTCTACCACCAACCATGGTCTACCTCCGCGCGCCCGCAGCCATTGGTGCTGCCCTCCTGACTGCTGTGCCAGCTCAAACGATGGTCGGTACGTGGAAAGAGGCCCCCGTGGCCGACGCGGACGTGCAGCTATTGACCCAGCAACGCGAGCTACTACGCACCGGGCGTGACCGCAGCAATCTGCCTCATCGCCGTCGAAGGACTGTGGACGCAGACTGTGGCCGGCACCAACTACAAGTTCCAAGTGGCTGGATGCGCTGTGAACGACGCGAGCGGCCTCGGCCCGAGCGTGGACCGCCAGTGCGCCATATCCGACTACGACGTCGTCATCTTCTCGCAACCGTGGACTAACACACTGCAGGTCACTTCCGTGGCGCCCCATACGAGCTAAACTGTGAGCGAACCTGAAAGGTTCAAACAAAGAAACACGCAGCCCTGAAAGCTGCGGTGCTATTTCATGTAGATCCCAAGTGTCTCGCGGTATCCGTGCACAGCGGATGTTCCGACCTCTGCTGCTCTAAGATAAAATACAATAACCTTGTCGGTTGGTGAGAGTTACCTTAGAAGGCGCACGAGCTTGGATCAGGATAGAATGCCGTCTCGTTTTGTGCCCTGCAAGCTGGTTGGACGCTAAACGCGCTGCGAACAAGCGCGGTTGGACTCAACGCGGTCGAGATCCTTTGCAGCGAGATCGCGTCTGTACACGAGAAATTGTACGGTCCTGAGCAGGCAAGCAAGCGGTGGCTATCGTGTGGAGTCGCGATGGTAGTCAGATCTCGGTCTCTTTGTGCTCATGCTGTATAGCCAAGGACCCTTCCCAACCCTTTATTATTGCCTTGATGCACAAAACTATGCGCGTATACTACACTTTTTCATCATGCTATACTACGCTCTACACCTTCATTTATGCATAGTTCACCACTTATCGAATATTACAGGTTCCTGCGACGTGATGCAGGATCCAAAAATGCGCGAAGCGGTACGCGGTCAATTGCTCCACCGTCTCATTCGAGAACAAGCGCTGCAGTGCACAAGCTACACCACCGCCAAGCGCTGCAAGTCCAAGCCCAAACAGCACAATAATGCGCCAAGTGAATCTGCTGCTCGTTCTGCTGACCGTCCTAGCGGCGCTACTGACCGTGAGCCAGGCTGCCACCTACCACCTCGTTGGCCAGTGGATGCCTGCGACGCGGAACACGGCGACCGAGAGGCTGCTGACGGAGGCGCTGCAGAAGCAGAAGCAGAACCAGTCGCTCAAGTCGCGCCTGTGCTTCACGGAGGTGACGGGCATCGAGCAGCAGATCGTCAACGGCATCCACTTCCGCTACCACGTGCGCGGCTGTGAGACCGCCACGCCCGGCCGCTGCAACAGCGGCGCCTGCGCCAACGCCAAGAAGTTCGACGTCGAGCTCTTCACGCAGCCATGGGCCGACATCACGCAGGTCATGTCGGCGGTGAACGTGCAGTAGCTGGCAGTTGCTTCAACCAGATCCAGCAGCGAGGAGAAGGAGACGGAAGAGAGAGGACGGAAGTAAGATACGGTATTTAGGAGCGCGTAAATGGCATTGCTGCAATGTGTACGCGTCCGTTTGAGTTGTGCGTTTGCTTGTTGCTGCTGTAGTGCAGCGATGCGATGGTGCTTTGTCGCCGGCTGCAACGTGTAAGCACCCCACGAAAGCTTTACGATGCCGTGAAGACAAATCCTGAGAGAAGCCTCGACGTTAAAATGTGGGGACGAACTTGAAGGATCTGCCGACGGCAGCGGCAAGGAACTTTGGTGCCATGATAGATTGATTCGAGCTGCTGCCGCTGTATATAGAGCTTAGCGTGACGCGCTTCAACTTGTTCAATGCCTGTTGCTGAGCTGCTCGGTGGCCCACATCGGACTAAGAAACGCGTTCAGCGCTTGCAGGCGATCAGGCAAACTGCGCGTGAGCTCTCTTGACGGCTCAGCCCAGATCCGTTCCTTTGCAGCTGAACGCGAGCTCCATTGATTCTCACCATCGCACCAACACGGAACAGCCTTCCCCAGCACCAAGTGGCCGGCGCGCGAAGAGATCGCGCTGGCCATTATAGGCTTCTTGCGCTGATTCCAGTCCACCAGCGGCGCCATAGAGTCAAGTGCAGGAGCTATTATAACTTCGCCACGTTGCAGAGGGCTCTCGTTGGTCTCCTCCGGACGGCTCAAGTGCAGCCTCGCACTCCCATTGTCTGCATCTCAAGACGATGAAAGATATGATACCGGTGGTGGCACCGCATTGTGCACTACATGTAATACTATATAACTCCTCGATTATCGACCGCGATCACCGCGTTCCAACGCACAAAGTGATGGCATCCGTCGCCTCGTGGATGGTCCAGCCAGCGCGCCAAGCGGAGTGAGCGTAGCGTTGTTGTAGTTGACTCCTCACGGTTGTGAAGCGCAGTACCGTCGCCTGCCAGAACAGTGCTGCCCCCGTGCTCTTCAACTGTCGTATCCGTTTCGACCTGACTTTCCTCCAATGAGAAGGTGTCAAAGTGCTGTATTTCGACCAATAGAAGCCCATCACAAGCTCCCCGCGTCGCCCAGCTCTCACTTCCACTTTTGCGGCCTCGCGCTCACAGCCCCCAAGCCGAACCAAAAGCGCCTAAAATAGTGCGCGAGTGGTTGGAGCCGAAAAGTGAAGCACCATGGAGGGCCAGTGGCGCTCGGAGATCGCCGAGGACATGCGCAAGAAGATGATCACGGAAATGTACGTCTCTCGCTCGGTCTGCTGCGCTGGGTGCGCGCTTGCTGCGTGGTCTGGGGGCGTCCGAGGGGGCCGAGCCAAGAAACGGCTCACCTGGCTGCCCCCTTCCCTCCCCTCTTGTTTCCAGGGCTTCGTATAAGCCCGCTTGGTGTGTCGTAGAGACTGACTGTGGGCCTTGTGCTGCTCGCGTAGGTATCATGAGCTGGCGCGTATCTCGGGCGAGGTGGACAAGCAGAAGGTGTGGGGATCGGCCGCCAAGTTCGAGCTGATGCTGTGGTCCAGCAGCCCCGACCGGGTAGGGAATACTGAGCTGTTGAAGTGTGAGTTGAGGGAGGCTGTGCTGACGTGGCCCTTGTGCGTGCTGTGTTCGTGGGTACAGAACTCGTACCTGATGAAGATGCAGCGCAAGATCGTGAGTCTCAAGAAGAAGCCGAGTGCGGGCGAGGTCCAGCAGGCCAACATGATGCCCAACGCCAGCAACGTGGGGACGTCCAACGCCATGAACGGCGCTGCTAATGGTATGAACCCTGCGATGAACATGAACATGAACGCGCAGCAGTTCCAGCAGAACAACGTGAGTCAAGCCATGAACAACTTCCAGCAGCAAGCCCAGGCGCAGGCACAAGCCCAGGCTCAAGCGCAAGCTCAGGCTCAAGCCCAAGCTCAAGCTCAAGCTCAGGCTCAAGCTCAAGCTCAGGCTCAAGCCCAAGCTCAAGCTCAAGCTCAGGCCCAGGCACAAATCCAGGCCCAGGCTCAGGCTCAAGCCCAAACAGCTCAGGTCCAGACGAATGTTATTGCTGCGTCTAAAGCTGCAGCTATTGCCGCCTCAGCTGGTTTAAACCCCGCCGTGACGGCGGGCTTGAACGTGGCAAGCACTGCGGCGACCACAGCTGGGACAACGCCGGCGGTGAGCATCCCCAGTGCCCCGCAACAGCAAGCGCAGCAGTGGCTCCAGCGTATCCAAGTGCAGTTCCAGGCCCAGCAGCGCCAGCTACTGCACACGCAGAACCAAGAGACGCAGCAGCTCCGCCAGCAACACTTGAACCAGCAGCAGCAGCTCACCCAGCAGCAGCAGCAACAGGGTGTCGCCCCTGACCTGCGTCGCCAACAGTTGCAGACGTTGCAGCAGCAGCACCAGCTCGCTCGCACGCGTCTGCAGCACCTGCACAAGAGCAAGCAGCAACAACTACAGCGCAAACAGCAACAGTACTTGATGCAGAAGCAACACCAGCTTCAGCAGCAGCAACAGCAGCAAGGCACACTGCCAGCGACGTCGACTGCGGCCACCACAAATGGTGCTGCATCGACCACCATGATGGCGGCAACGCAAGCCGGCGTGACGTCGGCATCGATGTCGCTTCCCAATGCGACGACAGTGCAAACAACTGCCCCTACCGTTCCGACGACGCAGGCTGCAGCAGCGCTCCAACGTGGAGTGAATCCGGAACAACTTGCCGCCGCGCACACTCAACAAGCTGCCATGCGCGAGCTGCAGCGCGCCCAGAATACGACGCAGTTGCACGCGGACAATGCTCTGAAGCACCAGACCCCGAACGGCACTACAGCCACGGCTTCTGCAACTCCTACGGCTTCGGCTACGACTGCCACTACGACTGCAGCTACCACCACTACCACCGGAAACAACAACCAGACGTACGTGGAGAGACTGAAGGAGATGAAGCAGAAGTACTGGGATGATCTGGTGATTGTGTACCGCGAGTTCGAGCGCATGGTGAAGCAGAAGCCTGCGAACCAGCAGCAGGAGCGCATCAACACTTTCCTCGTGAACTTGAAGCGCATCATTGCGCTGCTTCAGCAAGACCCCTCGAAGGTCACGAGCAACAACAAGAACGATCTGGATCGAGTCGAAGCTCACATTCACAAGCAAGTGCTGCCGATACTGGAGCGTCTAAAGAACAAGACTCGTGCGGCTGCCGCTGGGGGTGGCGCCAACGGCACTGCGGCGACTCAGCAAGAGCAATTGAAGAAGGCTCAAGAAGCTCAGCGGCTCGCGCAGCTGCAAGAGCAGCAGAAGAAGATGCAAGAGCAGCAGAAGGCCGAAGCTCAGCGAAAGTTGCTCGAGGAGCAAAAGAAGAAGATGCAGCTCGAGGCCGCTGCAGCTGCGGCAGCCAAGAAGCAAGAGATGCTGGAGCAACAGCGTCAGCAAAAGCAGAAGCAGCTGCAAGCCCAGCACGCTCAGCAGCAAGCTCTTCTCCAGCAGCAACAACGGCAGCAATTGCTGGCCCAGCAGCAGGCGCAACTCAAGGCCCAGAACGAGTTCCGAATGAATGCGGCAGCGCAACAGACTGGAGCGGTATCCGGGGCGGCGGCGTTGGCCACTGCAAATGGTGTTGCTGCGACTACAGCGGGTACGGGCGTGTCGCCTACCAGCTTGGGAGCCTCTCTCCAGACGCCTATTGACGTATCAGCTTCGACTCCTGGAGAAACGACTGCGATAAACGGCATGGCCTCGCTGACTCCGTCTCAATACCGCACTTTTAAGCTCCCTGAGGCGCGCAAGCAGCAGTTGACGGCCCAGCATGCTAAGTTGCGCGAGCAGCAGCAGGAGCTCATCATGCAGCAAAGCCGAGCTAAAACGCCGGCAAGCCAGGCAAAGCTCGCGCAGCAGGCCCAGCGCCTTGCGCAGATGATCAACAAGATCTCGCAGCAGTTGGTGCAGTGCAAACTGGCGGAGGAGTACGAGCAAGCCAAGGGCCTGAGCATTGGAACGGCAGCGCAGTCCGCAACTACTCCGGCTACGCCTATAAAGCCTGAGCTTGCGGCTGCAACCGCTACGACGCCTGCAGTAAATGGCACTGCACCGACAACAGCCGTGACCCCTGGCGATGCCTCTGCGCTGTTAGCAGGTCAGACCGCTGCGACCAGCGCCGTGAAGGTTGAGGCCACAGCCCCTGCGGTGACGGGTGCAACGGAGCCGTCCAAGGTCGACGAGAACTTCAAGTCGGTGCTACCGGACATGACTGGGCTGGGTGCGTCGGAGAAGTTGCTGACAGCAGTTGCCGCCTACGAGAAGCACAAGCCGGAGGTTTTGAAGCGCGGCGCGTCTCGATTCTCGCGCATTGCTGTCACGATTGGCGCCAAGCTCAACACGTCCTACGTGACTTCCTAGAGAGCGCTTCAAGGTCGGCAGTGCTCGCGTGAAATGAGGATGAAATGGAGATGATTTTGTAAACGGACGGCGACGGCGTGGCACAAAGCCAAGGAATGCACCACCGAGCAAAGCGAGTGAAGGCGACGGGCGCGTTCACGCACTGGCAGATAGGAAAAAGTAGGCTTTGCTTTATTTATGAAATAGCGCTGGTGTTGTTGGTTGTGGTTGTTCAGCACGCCCTTGCTTCTAAGCCCCCCGCCGACGGCTGTAACTGAGCTCCACTGGCCATTCGAGTCAGTGCAGCCATGTCGCGCGGGACTCACTTTCCTTTTAGAAAAGGATTTGGGGACATGTTCGTCCCGGCACCAGACTCGACAGCTCGCTCTGTTCTGCCAGGCGAACTCCCATCGTTGTTATCTATAGTCCGAGCCGCCGGTGGCACTCAAAACTGCAGTATCTGCACGCACAGAGGCCATGAATCAGGTTTTTTAAAACCTGATTAAAATCACCGAATGTCCTTCCCGACACGTTTCAGTTCAATGCAGCGATCGCGGTGGCGCGTTGCAGACATGGCAGCGGCCCGCCTCAAGTCTCAAGGATACATACAGGCATTGCCTGCATGTTGATTCGGTTGAAGCACAGCTGTCTCGACTCAGTATTGATCAGGATAAGCTCACTCACTCATACACAAACGTCATTAAGCATGGCAGCGGGGAGCCCTTGGCATTGCGTTAGTGTTCAGATTGAAACTATTTCGCATCAGTTGACAGGATTTTTTAAACCTAGAATCCGTCTCAAATTTCCAGCCCTGGGTTTATGGTACCCGGGCTAGACATTTGAGACCTCACCATTTAACCCAAAGTGGGTGGCACCTGTTCGCAGAACACCCCAGTTGACCAATTGACCGCGACACCCCAAGCGTTTAGTACCCATACCATCCCGTACCATGCGACACGAGTCGGTTGCACGCTGCTGGAGGCCTCGGGCCGCCGCGCCCTGACGCGTCCGCGGCCTCTGCCCGGTCTCAAGTAGCGCTTCAGCGTGTTGAAGCGGACTACCAGCTGTTTATGTGTTCGACATATCAATATGTACCACACACCATTTCGGTCCGCTTGTCCGCCCGATCGTCCACCCCCGGTCCACTTACTGAACCCAAGTCAAGCTCCACTCCTGTATGAAACAGTCGAATCGAGACTCTCAGTCGAAAAGCAGACGCCGAAAGAGCAAGAACCGAGTCGAAGGCCCCCAGCGCGCTCCCGCTGCCCCTCGCTCCCCCGCAATCGCCCGCAGCTCCGCGCAGGCTTCACGACCACCCGCAGTGCCAATTGGAGCTTTGAATCCATTGCCCAGCGACCCACCGCCATTGCGCAGGCCGTTCCGGTGCAGCTTTTCTCGCACTCGAGAGCTCCAGCGGAATCCCAGTGGACCCGCAGCCACAACAGGCGCCACCTCGCTGCTCGTTGCAATTCACGAGCACTCCGAGCTTGCTCTTGACGTTGCAGAGCCCAACAAATCGCCATGTCGACAATCGTGGCGGACCCACCCCGCCAATCAGGGATGGCTACACCCGGCACAGCAGTGAAGCCCCTAGCTGTACCAGCGAACGGCACCAAGGAGCCTGCGTCCGAGGCAACGCCAGAGCCTATGGACGTGGATACGAGCCACGAGGAGGCCTCTGTGCAGCAGAACGACGTGGTGGCCAATGGAAAGGCCAAGGATGTGTCTGCTACAGCTGCTGCAGAGGTGACGACGGCCCCGCGCAATGCTGAAAGCGCGGCCGAGACGACGAGGAAACTCATGGAGAGGGCCAAGCGCCGACTGCAGATCCAGATGCAGTACGTGGAGAACGCGAAACGCAAGATCCTGGATGAGACCCATCCGGATATGGCAGAGAGGTTGCAAGTGCTCGTGGAAGAGCGCGACCGGCGCCTGCGAGTGGCCAAGCAGCGGAGCGACTACTTCCAGCACGGCACGACTGTGATCTTCGACTACGAGTGCGACGAGGCCAACTCGGAGTATGAACTGCACTGTGAGAAGCTGCGTCAGGATATGCTGGACGAGATCCACCACGAGATGGAGATCCTGGGCGACCAGCGCAAGGGAGGGCACAGCTTTTGTAAGGATCTGGTGGCATCTGATGCACGTGTCAGCTTTTGTTTCATACTTCTGACTGTTCGTGCGTTTGTGTCTATTTTACAGCTCGGACGACGACTCGGAAGACGCGCAGTACCCGCAATAAAAACGGCTCGGACGCGAACGTTGCCCTCGACACCGCACAGAAGATCAAGAAGCGTGCTGGCTATGTGTTTCAGCCGCTGGAGAACAAGTTGGGTCAGTCGGAGATCGACCACGACGTCCGCGAGCTTACAAACGTCTACGAGGCATCGAAGAAGCGGCGCATGGAGTTCGACACCGGTACGCCCCATATCCTGTATCGTAAAGCAGTCATTGCCAGCACTGATGAGGTCATGTGCATTGTTCAGACGGCGAGATCACGCCTGTGGCCAAGTACTACCGGAATAAGTTTCTGTACCGCGACTGGATCTTCCAGGAGGGCGACGAGGTATACGTGCTCAACTACCCGGCGTCCAGCGAGTATGCAGCCGTCATCTGCGGCATCACGCCCACGGAGCTCCTCGTCCTGTCGGAGAAGGGCAAGTACTACCGCCTGGTCATCATGGACATCCGACAGGGTCGTGTCGTGCTCACCACGCTGTCATCAGAGCAGGCCGCGTCCCGAGACGATCTCGGTGACGCGAGTCCATAGACGCACCGCCAAACTTGCCGGTGTCAATTTCTACGCTTGTGCTTGTCCTCGGCCTCCCGCCTTGTGTCTTAATTTTGCTTATCTCATCAACAAAATGCTTGAAAAAATCAACATTGCGGTGCCATTGAAGTGTGTACAACAGGCCAGTAAGCAACAGCCCCTAGCCAGTCTATACGAGCTGCAGCTCGCATACCAGCGACCTCCCGGCAGAGAAGCACACTACGTGTGACTTTTACTGCCCCGCAGCCTCCTTTGCCTGCTTGTCGGCCAAGTACTTGGCCGCCGCCGTCTTCTTGCGCTCCTCCTCGGCCTGCTTCTCGGCGTACATCTCGGGCACCTCGAGGCCCACGCGACGCGCTGAGCGGTTGACGATCTCGTGTCCCGAAAGCTTCTGCTCCAGTCCAGCATCCAGCGCCCACAGATGCTGCAAAGCGACACATGTGTGTCGTCGGACTCAGATTTGACATTGATACCGCATTGATTGATATTCCCACGTACGCGCTGCTCCTCGATACCCTGCAGCAGCATCAGGTAGTCGATGGCCTCTGCGCGGTACGCGCGCATCTTGGCGCGGTCGTTCTCGTGCTGGCGCGCACGGTACTGCAGTGAACATGACATCAGTCAGTCAGGGAGCGTGCGGCGGACAGTGGACGAGAGAGCGCGGACGTCGCACCTGCGCCAGGATCTGCTGGGAGAACTTGCAGTCGCCCACGGACTCCTGCGAGCCGCGCGCGCGAGCCACGCGCAGCAGCGAGCGCAGGTTCTTGAGCACGTCCGCCTTGGAGCCGATGCGCAGACCCCTCGCCATGATGAGCCGATATTTGGCGTCGAGGCTCTGGTTGATGACGACGCTACACAAATCATACGTAATATTGTGTGGTAAACGTGAGTGGGTTTTGATTGGATAGAATTTGCACCAATCGCGACTCTGCTTCGCAGCTCTTTGTGACACGGATCCGATTGACTGCAACGTCAGTCGAAGAGCTCACAAATTCCCTTCGGATGACACCATTCCCAAACTTCGTCAGCGACCTCACATCGTCAAGCTTCGGAGGACAATTACACTCCCCCAAGATGGCCACTGGCGCCACCTCGAACGGCGTCAAGACCCCCACCATGAACAATGCCGGCTCCACGCCAATCGAAGAAGCGCTCGAGACTATTCGCCAGGGAGGCTTCGTAGTCGTCATGGACAACGAAGACCGTGAGAACGAGGGTGACCTGATTGCAGCTGCAGAGTTCGCTACGGAGGAACGTCTGGCTTTCATGCTGCGTCACACGACGGGCATCGTGTGTGTGCCGGCACTTCCTCCTCGCCTGGACGAGCTGCAGCTTCCCTTGATGGTGGAGAACAACACGGAAGCGCACAAGTGCAAGTTTGCCGTTACGGTGGATCTGAAGGAGGGCAACTCGACGGGTGTATCTGCTGCTGATCGGTCGCGAACGATTCGTGCTTTGGCTGACCCAAAGGTCGGAGCTGCGGCGTTCAACCGGCCTGGTCACATCTTCCACAGGAAGGCGGCGTCATGGTGCGTGCTGGACACACAGAGGCGGCGATCGACCTGGCAAGACTGGCGGGGGCCAAGCCTGTGGGCTACCTGTGCGAAATGATGGGGGACGACGGCCGAATGCTGCGTCGCCCGCAGCTCCAGGAGTTCTCCAAGAAGCACGAGCTCCCGCTGGTTACCATCTCAGACCTCATTCGATACCGGTCACGTACGGATACGCTGGTGCAGCGAACCGAAGCCAAGGCGACCACGGTGCCAACTCCTTTCGGCGATTTCGTGTCGGTGGAGTACAAGTCGCTCGTACAGAAGGACCAAACGTACCATGCCCTCATTTTCGGCAACGTCAGCGCCCAGAAGAATGCTCCTGTATTCCTTGTCGAGGACGGCTTCGACGCTGAGTTGCAAGCGCAGTGGGCACAGAAGCACGTGGCCAGTCACGGCAGTGGCGTACTGATCTACATCCACGGCGCGTCTCAACTGCTCCAGATCAGCGGCGAGTTGATGGCGCGCCAGAGTATCTTCGGCATGGCGATGCAGATCGTGCGCGACCTGAAGGTTGAGTCGGTGCGTCTGCTTACGACGGCGGAGTTGGGTCTCGACCCGAATGGATTCGGCATTGAGATCGCCGGCAGCGAGCGTCTAGCGATGTCGGCGTAGACGGGAAAAGTTAGGGAGCAATGAACTGGGGAGCATTGGAGGAGAAAACCCGCAGCACATGGCGTTAGCTACTCACCATACGAGCAACTTCAACGCAAAGATCAGCAATGCAACAGGAAGTGTACATATACAGAATTTAATCGTCTAGTTCCCGTAGCCCAGCCTGCCCCCACGCGCGAGGGCGCAGGAACGCTAGTTGGAACTCTTCGTCGTCTTGGTGAAGCAATTCTTGATAAGACATTGTTGGTAGGGCCATACTTACCCCAGAAGCCTCGAGGCTTCTCTCGATCAGCTCGAACCTCGACGGCTCGCGTCGCGTGCTGTCAATGCCGTGCCCAGTTTTGTGCGGGCGAGGTTCCGTGTCCACTCGTTGCCGTTTCCAGAAACGATGTCAGCGATAAAGGTGTGCTGGGTTGAATGACACGAACCATGCCTTGGCCGTGAAGAAGGTCGAAGAGAACTGCTCGGTCTTGGTAGCCGCAATGCGCAGCTCAAGCTTCCTCGTAGCCTTATCGGAACTATTTCAAGCAAAGATATTCTGGGCGTACTTTGCACAAGCACTAACGCCATGTGCTGCAGGTTTCTGCTCCAATGCTCCCGAGTCCATTGCTCCCTAACTTCTCCCGGCGTAGACGGATAGGAGAGCTTTAGCCACCCGATAGAGTCAATGTTGAACAGCTAAGCCCTACATACATATTTGTATTTGTGCAGACTCTTCGAGCTGGAGTGCAGCGAACCCGGACACCAAAAAAATGTCTTCGCAATCCGCGTTGCAGGCCGCGCGCAAGGTGCAACATCAGCATGCTGGTCATCGCAAAAGCTTGGGACAGACCTGCACGTTGCTGTTTGCGTCAACCCGGCGCCAGCCACGTCACTCGCCTGCGCCCATTGGTCAATTTCAAGCCCGATTTGCACCAATCACTTCGATTCCATACCCTCTACAAATAAGTCACCTTCTTTATCGCCTTCTCGGTCTCAAAGGACACCCAATACAAAACGTGCTTCGCACGACCTCCGGCAATTGATACCAATTAGTGCCATGGCACGCAATCTATTCCGTCGTCGCTGGGATTACGGATGCAACGTCAGTCAAAGAGCCAAATCCCGTCTGGCTGGTCATTGCTACATCGCCCTCTTCCAGCTCAAGCCTCGCCCCTTACTCCCCGTCCGTCGCCATGGCCACCGGCACCACCTTCAGCGGCGCGCAGAACAACGTGGGCACGACGCCCATCGAGGACGCGCTCGAGACCATCCGCCAGGGCGGCTTCGTGGTCGTCATGGACAACGAGGACCGCGAGAACGAGGGCGACCTGATCGCCGCCGCCGAGTTCGCCACCGAGGAGCGCGTGGCCTTCATGCTGCGCCACTCCACGGGCATCGTGTGCGTGCCGGCGCTGGCCCCGCGCATCGACGAGCTGCAGCTGCCGCTCATGGTGGAGAACAACACGGAGGTGCACAAGTGCAAGTTCACGGTCACGGTGGACCTCAAGGAGGGCAACTCGACGGGCGTCTCGGCCGCGGACCGCGCGCGCACCATCCGCGCGCTGGCCGACCCCAAGGTGGGGGCGCAGGCCTTCAACCGGCCGGGCCACATCTTCCCGCTGCTGGCCCAGAAAGGCGGCGTCATGGTGCGCGCGGGCCACACGGAGGCCGCCACGGACCTGGCGCGGCTCGCTGGCGTCAAGCCCGTGGGCTACATCTGCGAGATGAACGACGACCACGGCCGCATGCTGCGCCGCCCGCAGCTGCAGGGGTTCGCGCAGAAGCACGACGTGCCCCTCATCACCATCTCCGACTTGATCCGGTACCGCGCGCGCACGGAGACGCTCGTGCAGCGCACGCAGCCCAAGGAGACGAGCGTCGCCACCCCGCTGGGACAGTTTGCTAGCGTCGAGTACAAGTCGCTCGTGCAGGAGAACCAGACGTACCATGCGTTGGTGTTCGGCGAGGTGGAAGGCAAGACCGAGGTGCCGGTGTTCCTCGTGGAGGACGGCTTCGAGGCCAGTCTCCAGGCCCAGTGGGCGCAGCACCACATCGCGCGTCACGGCTTTGGTGTGCTCATCTACGTGCACGGCTCGGCGCAGCTTCTGGAGATCAGCGGAGAGCTCATGGCGCACCAGAGCATCTTCGGCATGGCCATGCAAGTCGCGCGCGACTTGAAGGTGGGCTCTGTGCGGTTGCTGTCCACGACCAAGGTGAGCTTCGACCCCAACGGATTCGGTATTGAGATCGCGGGCACGGAGCGCCTCGCCACGTCAGCGTAAGCGTTAGGTAGACTTTGCATAGGACTCTTGTTAGAAAAAAAAATCGATGTGCCTACTCACGGGCAACTTCAAAATGAAAATGTATGCACCACAAGACAGCCATCGTAAATCATACAAAGCGCGTTGAAGCTGCGCGTATTGACAGAGCTGAGCTGCGGTGAGTTGAGCTCGAACGTGCTTCTAAGTTTCAATGCAGTCAACTCGCGTGTTCAACTTCCTCCTTCTAACTCACTCATTTGCGGGGAACCTGACGGTACGCTTTCTGCTTGGAGCGTCGAGAGCGCACAAAGAGAAGGTACCCGCCTACGGCTGCTACGGGGAGGATGTACCAAGCGAAGAGCGTCACAGGAGGTGCCGTGACACCCTGGAGACCGTCCTTGGGCTCGGCCTTCGTGTCGGCCACTAGCTCCTTGGTGTTCGCGGCGTTCTTGATGCCGAGCTCAGCGTCTTTCGGACGGTACTCGTCTCCGCCCTTCGGCTCGAGTAGGACGGGTCCAGTCGGCTTCGGTGTGGACTTCTCCACTGCGGCGTCCTCCTCAGCCTCCTCAGCAGTCTCAGCGGCAGTCTCCACCTGCTCCGTGGCGGGTGCTTCGGTCTCCTTCTTCACTTCACGACGCAAAGCGGCGGCCGTGCTCAACGGAGCAGTCACTTGAGGCTTTGCGAGAGGGACAACCACATCGCGGTAGCCGAACGTGTTGCCCAGCCATTTGTCCACTTCCACCATTTCCCACGCACCTTCACTGCCGCACGTCGGACAGTGCTCGGGCTTGGGCCAGATCGGGTGCCGCAGACGCTTGTTCACCGAGTTGTGCTGCTCCCAGAGCCAGCGACGCAGCGCCAGCGGCTTGTCCTCCGCGTCCTTGATCTTCTTCACGGCCTCGATCGTGTTCTCCGCCAAGAAGTGGTCGCGGCAGTTCACGCAGCCGAAGAAGTGCTTCATAAAGCGACGGATTGACGCCACCACGGACACCATGAGCTCACCACTGCGCGCTCCCGTCTCGGGAGGGTTCAACGTCAGCATGTGGAACATGTTCCATTGACCACAGGTGTACAGCGCGCACGCGCGGTAGGTGGCGCCTTGACCGAGGAACAGGTTGTTCAGCCGCTGCCACTCAGGCACCGTGACACCAGTGAAATCAAAACGAGCTTCCTCCGCGTCGAAGGCGGCGACTGAGCCCTCCTGCCACTCCTTGATAATGGCGTCCCACGTGTCAAAGTCCAGCAGCTCCTTTTCCTTCACCTTCTCGTACAGCGGACGAATAACCTTGCGGTTAATGGCACCTGGGAAAGTCTCCGATACCATCTTGAGCCAGCCCTTGAGTGCGTCAAACTCTTCATCATCCATGACATCGCTCGCCATGAACGCGCCCTGCTTAAGCCCAAACACAAAGGCCGACGCAGCGTCCTGGATGCGCGTCGTCTTGTTCATGGGCAGCGTCGACTCCTCCCAGATGGGCTTGAGCGTCTCCGTGGGTTTGGGCGTCTCCTTCTTGGCCTCCTCCTTCTTGGGGGCGTCCTTCTTCTCCTCGGGCTTCTTCTCCTCCTCCTTAGCCTTGTCCGTGTTCTCAGGAGGCGTGTATCCGGGCGGCCAGGTGCCCGTCTCATTGAACGCGGCCTCGGCGAAGACGCTGTTGACGTAGTCCTTGACCTCCTGCACCGTGTGGGTGCCGATGATGCGCTTGTTCTCCATCTTGGGGTTCTTCTTGTCGAAGTTGAGCGTCATGAGCGTCGGGAAGCCCGTGATGCCCACGCGGCGGCACTTGACGTGGTCCATGCAGCTCAGCGCGCCCACGTAGATGTTGCCCTTCTCCTTGTAGTACGCCGCCAGCTCGAAGTACGCTGGTGCAAAGTGCTTGCAGTGCGGGCAGCTATGTATCACATAACGTAGTGTATCACAACCACAAAAAGTATCATAACTCGGTCAATTCTCGCTGCATTCCAATGCAACCACCACGGAGAGCAAGACCGGACGCCGATCGTGCACGTACAAGGGGTGGTAGAAGTCGACGATCCACGGCTTGTCCGTCTTGGCCATGTGCTTGTCCCAGTTCTTGTCCGTCAGGTACGTGATGTTGGGGTGGCCGTCGGGGAACAGCGGCTCGCCCTTGTCCTTGGGGTCGATGGCCGCGCCCGAGGCGCCCGTGGCCAGCAGCGCCGCCAGCGCCCAGAGCAGCTTCATCTCTCTACTGTACGAGTCGCCGCCGCTGGACACGTGCAATGAGCTTGAACTGCCCGATGGGAGAGTGAGCGAGTGAGGGGCAGCGCAACAGTCATAAAAGACGACCAGATAGATGGGGGACAGGTTGGAAGCGTGGGCGTTTGTATGATAGGAATCCGGATACGTGACGGATAAGTTTGTTAAGATCGAGGATGACAGGTTTCGAGGTGCTGGCTAGCCACATTGCTGTGTGATGCCACACCAGGTTGCAGGAAGCAAATGGTGATGACGCCGCAGATTTGACCCGGAGGAAACTTCTGCAGCGCCGACGCCTGACGCCTTCGGGATCTGATGGCGCTGTGGAAATGGCCTTCGGGTCAGCTCTATGACTCTATGACTCGAGTACTACTAGTATTAGATTTAACTTATCAGGTTGGAGTGTTGTGTGTTCAGCAAAATGCTGATAGAGAGATAGATGGGTCGTCTGGGGGGGGGGGTCAAGGCGCAACTTTTAAGTTAAAAGTTTTAACATTCAACACTCGGAGATCAAGCGCAGAGACTGAGAAGTGGCGAGCCGCAATGCACACTGCAAAAGGTCCACCGACGTTAGGATCGACCTTCGCTGGCCGCGAGTTTCCGCCACGAACAGAGCAGGTGGGGACACACGCAGAGAATGGCTGATGTACTTGTCGCGGTTCGGACGAGAGTCTCCACCAAGACCAAGACCAGCAATGCCCACCCCACCACAATAGCCTTGAACAAGAACTGGAGTGCTGAGATGCGCGCAGCTGAAGACCAGGCGTGGCAATAAGTTGCTACTAGGTAGGGGTCACCTCAATCGAGCGCTGTCAAGGTACAACTACAAGTTTGATTTTTGTACTATTTCTCCTCTGAACTGCCATTGTATTGATCTGGTCAAGTGAATGGCTTTTTTGCAGGCGATTCTGGAGACGATCAAGGTCGTGGCGAGCAAGGCTGGATCCGATTCCAACTTGGAGGTAACTTCATGCCGTTGCATTTAATCCTCGAGCGCCAACTGACTTATGGTTTGTACTTTGTTCATCGTAGATAGAGCCACGCGGACGAGCTGCGTCGTGCGTGTCGTTGGTTGCCGTGGCTGAGGGTGATATAAAGCCCCTGATAGCTGCAGTACTCGATCGTCAAGCAAGCGTTGCTGAACGCCACCTCCAATAACGGTGCGCTTCCCGGCGGCGTTCTCTCTGGAATTGAGATGTTCGTTATGCTCGCGGTGGGCTTTGCGGTTTAACTTTTAAGCATTTAAAAATAAGCTGGCTGCTCACGTCCGAGATGATGAAGGCATCGGTATGGGTGGTTATTGCACCCCTCGGACGAGACGCGGCTCACCAGACGGGAGACGTAAAACCTCGAGAGACCGTCTCCCGAGGTTTTACGTCTCCCCGAAACTCCCGGGGAGACGCAGTTAAAAGAAACGATAGTGTACTGCGTCTCCCGTTTCGAGAGAGCCATTCAGCAAACACTTGGAACTTGAAACCTGGAAGATAGTTCGCGGTTCCAGGGAAAATATCCTTCAGCATGCTCATTTTTTTACCTGAAACCGCGAAAAATGTTCCAATATTACCTCGTTTTAGTGACAAGGTTTCAGGTATTCCCAGGAGCTTGGAACTTTTTAATCGAATAGAAGGTCGTGTGGGCCACACCACCAAGGATGGCGGAGCCGTGCATGCTGCGGAGACAGCTCAGCTCGACTGAGGGCGCGCTCTGCTGCAATAACAGCACCACGAACTTTGCGTGCGCGCACAGGGACTTAAGCACCCGCGTGCCATCGAGAGCTCTCCAGCACGGCCACCACACGCTCTGTTGAGCCCCCTCCCGCCGCCGCGCGATCTCTCGCGTGCATACCGTCGTGCGCACGCGATCAGGCAGCCCGCCACGTGCGCTGCTTGGCGCTGCTTGTCGTAGGCAATCCTTACTTGGCAGTGACCACTACCGCAAGTCGCATGTAGTGAGCTGCACCCAATGTTCATGAGCAAGATACAACCTTCCAAAATCAATATTCAGACGACTCATAAAAACAGAACACCGATCTATTTGCATTACACGACAGCTTCCTCGATAATGCGGTCGAAGTCTTGGTCAGCGTCCACAACTGGTCCAGCCAACGAAAGTTGCTGCAGCTCATCTACCAGCGACGCCGCGGCGAGGCACTCGTTGCTCAGCTGCAAACTACACTTCTTGTACCCATTCGCAATAGTGTCGGTGCTTAGTCCATCCCAGCTACGGCGCACCCACCTGCACATTCCGGCACGTCCTGGAGGTTCCAGCTTGAACTTCTCGCCCTCTGGGCGCGGCTGGTTTAGCTGCGCCTGCATGTCGTCGAGCCACAGCTGCCGGAGCCCCCACTTGAATGGGAAGTTCCATGCTGCATCTGCCGGTTGGCAGACGGCGGTGGCGTTCGGCGGAACCTTAATCAAAACGACCTTGATCGAAGCAGCGTAGAGAAGCACTTCCGAAGTCCAGTGTCCGCTAACGTCGTCCCAGAGAAGCAGGATGGGTTCCTCTGAGAACGACCGGTTGCCAAAGTGAAACTTTAGAAATCGTATCGAAAGATCTCTATTCCACCAGCCTAGCATACAAAACCAAACCATGATCAAAATTAGTATCATAGAATCCCATCACAATGACTTCACAGCATGAGCCCACCTTTTTCGTTCGTGTAAATCTGCAGTCCTGTTTCCTCTTTGATGCGCTTGATTTTCGGCCACGTCCGAACACCGAATCCACAGCGCTTCTCGTTATTGGCCTTGACAGTTTCCTTGTTCTTGGATGGCTTCATCTTGAACACGACGAACGGCGTGTGCTTGACCCGTTCAAGTCCCCCAACACCATCATTGTTGCCCGTTCTTTTGAAGACCCCGCGCACTTGACCCAAACCGTTTTAGCACTACGGGCATTGATTGTTTTCTTCATTGGCAAATATTCAAAGAAAGCAGCTTCATACATACACACATTTAAATTAGCTGTGTTAAAAAAAAAACTTGTCCGACGCCCTGAAGGAGGCGACACCAGCCTCCACAGTAATCCGCTGAGCTTGGAAAGTTAGCATTCGGGGCGACACGGGTAATCCATGCTACGATCTCTAGCTCAACAGATTCAGAGAGAATGGTCCCTACCCCAACGCTTCGCACCTTTAGATGGCTACCTTTACGCCCTTTTAGAGCTGCCTCGAGCTTGGCTGAATCCCTTCGCCAGCGCTGGATCTTGGTGCGCTTGGAATTGTAGCGTTCCGGCGCTAGTTCTGGCCAGAAGTGCGCAATAGTACTGCGCATCTTGGGTAGAGGGGCAGATGCCCAGAACGCGAGAACTGTCAGCTTCTTCTCCATCGAAATACCCTTAATTAGGTGCTTCATGTGGTGGCGCCCCTTGCCTCCGAGGCGCGGTCTGCCCACAGGGCGCGGCTTAACGCGCGTCATGGCAAAAGCCGAATGTCTGTGATACAATGCTGGTGCCGTCAGGCTTGCGGCTAATTGGTTGGTTTGGGGCTTGTGCATCTCTCTACATGCGATTCAGGGACTGCTGCTCAATGCTTTTTAATTGGCTAATATCAGGGTGCAGCTCACTACATGCGATTTGCGGTAGGCAGTAGGAACGTCTCTCCTTTCTTGCTGCTGGCGTTCATGCCACACGCCGGCGCTCGCGTGGCGAGTGAGTGGTACGGCCATTATAAAAAAAGTCAGACTGCCCAAAAAAGGTGAAGTTCCACCAACATTCTGGTCGGGAGCACACACACACAAATAGAGGCATAACCACCAAGACATAAATAGGCTGCCATACAAAAGAGCTGCTGAACACTTCAACACTTTAGCACTTTGCAGCAATGAGTGACCGTCCGACGATGGAGACCACATAGAGCTGCAACTGGGGACGTCCGCATCTGAAGCTGAGACTGAGCATGAACAAACGGGGCGGCCACCATGGGCGAAGATCTTCAAATCTAAAGCGTCTGGAGCTCTAGAAGATTTTCGAAAGACTCTACCGACAGTTTGTATCGACAAATGTACACAAGTTGGCTGCACTATTGGCCACTTGTCTGATAGAGATACAGCCTTGCTCAGACTAGCCGCGACATGAAGTCTCGAATGGTTCTCTGTCGATCTAAGCGGTGCAAAACCCAGGAGGAAGGCGGCGCAGCGTCTAGTTTGTGTC
This sequence comes from Phytophthora sojae, assembly GCF_000149755.1. Lineage (NCBI taxonomy): Eukaryota > Oomycota > Peronosporomycetes > Peronosporales > Peronosporaceae > Phytophthora > Phytophthora sojae. The sequence goes on along the minus strand of NW_009258120.1, from coordinate 3,783,995 downwards.
GCTACAAGGTCAAATCCTGCCTGTCGTCCGGTGCGTGCGAAGTTTTCTAGCAGGGCGAGCATATAATGGACATCAATGACCCCCCCCCCCCCCGAAACGTGCACTTACTGCAGAGATGAAGGACTACATAAAGACGAGCCTCGACAGCGGTGGGAAACCTACGGCGTCCAAGTTGTATGCAGGCATCTGTGCAAAAGTTTTCCATGGTGAGATGATCGGGCCAACTCCTAAAGATCAGCAGGTAGCCGACTTTGTGAAAAACTACAGACGTGACCGCCCAAAGCACTCCATGCAGCCCATGATCGACCTTTGCAATGCGCATTTGTATAATAATTTGGAGACTATCAGATATGGAGATGGTGATTTTGTGTGATACCCAGCCCGATTCTCGAGCTGGGGCTGCTGGTACAATGAACCATATTGGTGATGGCCCGAAGGAGTATCCTCTCCGGGTTGGTATGACCTGTCTTCGTCTCGTCCGAGACTATGTGGACGTGCAAAGTCGGTCCCAGTGCACGACCATGTTTCATCTCGACAGTACGCACAGCATGGTGATAAACGGGTATCTGGTCTTTGCATTTGGATATTCGGATCAAAGTGGACATTTCTATCTACTTGGAAGTTGCGAATGGGCGGCGGACCACGGTCGTGGTGGTCACCACGCACGCCATCTACGAGGGAGACGAGATTACCGTGGACTACGGACCGGATCTTTGGTTCGTGTGCCGCTGTGGCCACGCGAATTGCCGCCACTGCGACATCCAAGACGAGCAAGACCCGTAGGCGGCGCTCTCAAGGTCGAGGTCTGGTTGAAGTCAAGAAGAAGTAGTGGGAGATTTACAGCAATTGGTAAGGACATTGTATTCAAATCTGGTTCGCTGTTGAATCTAACTGCGTTGAAGTGCATCTATCCCTTGTGCCTTGCCTTTGTTGTTGACGTGCCAGCAGAGATCGCCGTGAACTTGGCGCCAAAATGAACGCTGTGAGCTGCTATTTGCCTCTATGTTAATCTTTGTATCAACCACGAGCTCGCTCAGTTTGCGCGCCAACTAGGCCCACGAGTAGCTGTACGCGCCAACGCAGTACGCGCCAACTTCAAGTAGCAGTACTGTGTTTGCCTTGCTGGAGCCTCCTTCGGCGACGGAGAGGAAATCAAGCTCCTGTCGCTCTCATTATTGTTTTTTTCAAGCCTAGCTCAAGTCCACACCCCCACTCGACCCCGCTCACCTCCTCCTACCCCGTTTCCGGTACGCTGCTCTCCTCATGAAAGCTGCCGTCGCGTCACCTTGGCACCTACGGTTACTATTTGACACTCACAACCTCGTGTATTTGCTTTGATTATAGATGGCGAAGTTGAGTGGAAGCACTAACTACAAGTTGTCCGAAGTGCGCCGCCTCCTGACGCTCGTCGAACACTACCTCCCGCTTGGCAAGGACGAATGGGAGCGACTCGCAAACTCCTACAACGCGAACCGAGGTGGTGGTGTCGCCGAGCACGACCACGAGAGCCTCCGTCGAAAGTTCAAGGTGCTCTACAATGCGCGCAAACCTACGGGCGTGGCCAACATACCGTCACATGTGCAGCTGGCGAAGCAGTTTAAACAAGCTATCGACGACAAGGCCAGCGTCGTCGACATGGAGGACGGTGCCGACGTCGACCAACAAGAGGAGGAGTATGAGCAGGACTTCTCGTTCGACTTCGAGGATGAGGAGGGGCCCGGGAACAACACGCGCGAAGACGCCGACGCTGACATGGGCGGAAGCACCACCACTAACGACTCGATGCACTCCGGCGAGACGCCGACGTCGGTCGGTGACAGCGTGGGCAACGCGGACCTGTCGGAGCTGCTCGACGTGGCCGGCGTCTGCGAGGGGCTGGAGGCATTCGCGACGCCGTGCCCTCCTCCGCCGTCGGCTCAGTCGATGCAGCGAAAGTTGCGCTCTAGGTCAACAAAGAAGGTCGGGCAAGGCCCCACTGCTGCTGCTGCAGCAGCAGCAGCAGCTGCCGCTGGCGCATTTACGACAGCAGCCAGCGCTGCTAAGGCTAAGTATGGGTCGCAGCAAGGCGCTAAAGGGCGCGCGCCGAGCAAGAAGGAGTCCAAGCCGAAAGGCTACGCGACTTCCTCGAACCGACTCGGAGGTATCGACTTGGGTGACTTTCGTGACACCGTGGGGCGCAAGCGTGCCCTCGAGGACGACAAGGAGCTCTCGGAGGCTAGCTTCGCCAAGGCGAAGCGCGTGAAGGCTGCCAGGGCGACCGCCGAGCTCAAAAAGCGTCTGACCGACTTGGAGAGCAGCGCCAGCAACATGGGCGGCTCCATGTTTGAGATGATGCTGCTAATGCGCGATGAGAGCGAGCGCAAGGCTGAGCTCCGCCGCGCTGAAGAAGAGCAGCGTCGCCGTGACAAGCTTGCTGCTCGCGAAGCCCGCTACCTTGCCGACAAGGCGGAAGCAGAGGAGCGTAGCCGTCACAAGAGATTGGAGACGGAGGATCGGCGCCGTCAGGAGAAACAAGAGGCGGAGGAGCGCGCCCGTCGTGACAAGGAAGATGCTCGGGCTCGCACTCAAGAACTGTTGCTCATTCTGGGCGCTCTAACGAAGAAAGACTGAGCCGCAAATGCTCTAGCGTGCAAGGAGATCGAAAGAGGGAGGAAGTGCATTTAGTAGCGTATCATCTTCAATACAGCCCTTAGTCGCAAGCAATAGGTTTGTTGCGAGGATTTGCAGCATGTATTCGATTGTAGCTATTAACGTGCATGCTGCACGAACGAAGGTGCACTAGTACGTGAAAGCTACGAACGGAGATGCAAAACACTTCATCCACACCACGACAGCGTTAGTTGCTCGGGAATCTCCATCGCGCCGGAGAACGTGGTCTTGATCTCTGGAATCCCGACTGTGCGAACTCTGTAGTTCGCAAGCCGGAATAGGTTGCCGATGCGCATGCCTCGTAGGTTCGGGTCGTAGGGCAGCGGCAAGTTGAGTCTGCTATAGACCTTTTGCACGCAACCCATTCCCCATTCGGCAGCCTGGCGGATGGAAGTGATAGCACTGTGTAGGGTGCGTGCAGTGGCGCGCAGTGAAGGCTCAATTTTCTCGATATCTCCGTCCTTCAACGGGGTGAGGATTCGCCCCGTCATGGCCGTGGAGCACGGGAAGGTGGAATCGGACACTACGCTCATACGACCATCAGGGCAGTACTGGGGGTCCGTCAGCTTGCCGCGGAACTCCAAGGACGTGTCCGAGTCGTTCCACGACCCCGGACAGTTGTGGCGAGACCAGATAATGCAGCCATCCGCTGCAAAGCAGATCGTGCCGGTTACGAAGACCGAGTGCAGCCAGCCATTGTACATGGCATTCTGAAGGTCTGCGTTAGAAGGCTCTTGCACCTACACAACACATTGCAAAAGCGTTTAGAGTTATTGAATATACAAAATAAAAGGCAAGTTCAAGAGCATGCATACGTACACGAAGGGTTTTACCATCTATAAACCCGAACGTGTGGGTGAGCAATGGCTCACGCTTGTTGCCATCCGCGCCAATTCTACCTGGCACGAGGGTGAGGGCCACGAGATACGCGCAGGCGCGTAGCCGTTCAGCGCCCGCACTAACGCCTCTTCGGCTTTGCGCAGCGTCCTGGAGAGCGTGCTGGGTGGGGCCCCAAAGGTGATGCATAGGGAGCTCTGCTCCATCGACCCGACGTAGAAGGTAAGAACGAGACCCAGCACATGGTGTAAGTAGCGCAGCTTGGGTGGGCTCCCTTTCGACGAGGTGGCGTCATGTAGTAGAAGCAAGATAATCTACAGAGCAACTGATCAAACGCGCTACTGTACTCGTAGCAATAGTGTTAGAATAGAAATATAATACAGACCTTTCAAAGAACTCACCGTGTCAGACTCGTAGCGTTCAAGAAGTTGATGTCAGTGCCGTACTCGTACAGCGTCATCCAGCCGGATGCACACGGCGCGTCGAGACACTGCGTGGTGAGGTAGTGGCGCTCGCGCATGGCGACGCGCCACTCCTCCTCCAGCAGGAGTTGATGAACGTCGCGGCGGGCGTCGCGCACGCGCTCCGTGTGCGTCTTGTACGCCTCGTAGAGAAGCAGGATCACGCCGTCGTCTCCGTCAATCATTGTCGCGCTTGCACAGGAGGGAGTAGGAAGGGAAATGGCGAACTTCAAGCCTACTATTCGCGAACTTCTAGCGGATCTGGAAAGATTCAGCTCCAAAGTGTCCCGCACTAATTGTCCTATAGTGTGATCAAAGACTTGAAATGAGACTATTAGGATCGACCAGAGTTTGCTCGGCCAAACTTTAAGATATGTCGACATATTTTCGTGTTAAGCCTGTCATATCTGCTGCATCTATGTCGGGTGATTTCTCTATTTTTGGTAGGCCCACCCATTCGAAAGCAGCTATTGCGTACTTACTAGTTTCTACTGTGTGAGGCACATTCGCACTTAGCTCATTTCTACTGGGCAATCCAGTACTTTTTCTGGATCATGGTAGTTCCTCGAGCAGTTACAGATCCGCGAGCGCGCTCGTGAGGTTCTGCTCGTGCTCGTTCCCGCGAGCAGTGCTCCCGCTTAGATCGTGGGATGCTTGGTAATAGTCACTCTCAAGGATCAACCGTGAGTGTAGTGGATGGCTATCTCCAGCCTGTCCAGCTAGTAGCTGGCAGCTAACCCGAAGTCGTTAGAGCAACGCTAAATCTGCCCATCATTGTGTTGCCTCAATTAACACAGTATAAATATGAGATGGGGCGTATTGTACGCGCCCCGTAATGTTTACTTCAATCTAAACGTTGGTTTGCTTCATGTGGCTCATTCGCAAATTTGCGGACGCAGTGCTCGTCGCCGCCGCCCACTGACGAAGGCTCGCGTGTCTTGCGCCGATAGGGATAGATTGGATGCAGAACTGTATGATAATGTTCAAGCGAATATACACGTTTGAGGCTAGTAAGCTTATTGCTTTGTATTATTGCGTTTATGAGCGGGAGTGAGCAGTTACGAGATCGCGTTGCCGCAGCAAACAAGCGCGGGGTGCCCGCGAAGTAGGACCGCGCGGTATTCGTCGAGGCGGGGCCAGCACATTCCTGCGAACGGACTCATGCCGCACATCGGCGTTAGTTCTTCTACAGCGGTGGTCTGGGGTTATCCCCCAGAACACACCGGCACGTAGCGCTCGGCCCGTATTACACATGTAGTGTCGACACACAAAATAACGATGCGTAAATTACGCTTTCCCTGTCGGTGATTGTGTTTGTGTTGCCTGTGTTAGTGTTGCCTTGTGTTAGCGTTGCCTGTGTTAGTGTTGCCGTGTGTTAGCGTTGCGCGTGTTGCCCTATGAGCTCAAGTTAGTGTTGCTCGAATGGGCTCCATCAGCAGCATCACCAGTGGCCGCAGTCATTCACTGCAAGCGTGGTGGCTGCAGCCATGTACCTTACTCATAACGCAAAGTAGGGTGACAAGTGCTGGGCATAACGCAAAAGCTGATACCCAGCCAGAAATCAAGTGTACTACATGTACTGTATCACGGAAATCTTGATGACAACCGAACTACAAGTTAGATTACGGCTGCGGCTTCACTGGTTACTGTACTAACCTAACCAGTGGTTAGCAGGAGCCGCACCACTACATGTATTATCCTGGGAGGACAGCTAGAAGAGCTGTATGGACAGCCTCACACAGATTAATTCGTCGAAAAAAAGTTGCTTGTACCTCAGGCAACATTTAAACAACATCTCGCCACACCATACTCACACAAACGCACACCATACCTATACAAATATAGCCATATTGACATCCCGACCGGTACCACACAAAGCCAATTGACAATGAAATGAGGACAGCGCTAGCGACAAGAGAATGCAGGATGACCAATCAGCCTACAACTACACTGTATTCCATAGTTCCTAGTTACTGACGGATAAACTGAGGATGTCTTACGTCCACGCAGCTGAGCTCTTGGCCTACAAAGTAAACCTGTCCGCCTGGATTTCGGGCAGCCTCGCTGGCATTAGATCATTGGCTCCATATAAAAAATGGTGGTCGGCGCTGCAAACGCTTACGTTCTTAGCTCTTGGCCTACAAACTATAAAATCTGTCCGGTAGGCAGCTTCGCCGGCAGTAGATAGTTGGCTCCATATAAAAAGGAAAATTCCGGAATATGACTCACAATGAAATTTTGTGCAAAAGGTGATACAAGGTTTTGTGCCAAGTGCATTTGGCCATCGATAGCGGCCAGCACCTGAATGCCATGCACGTCGCTGAATGCACCAATTGTGTCAGTATAGCACTGGGTAAACGCGAAGGCGGTGCCGGTGTAGGCATGGCCCTCTGCTGATAGTTGTTCTGGTGGAGTACGGTCGCCTTCTGTGTCGCTTAAGCGACACTGCCCACGCTGCATAAAGTATCACCGACGGCTTGGATGTCTTACTCCCCATGTCGCCGCTGGAGGCAACAATGTCGTGGCCCAATGCCCTAGCAAATGCTGCTGAACCTGAAATATGTGCTCTCGACACAAATCCTTCTATCACCTTTTGCACAAATTTTAATATTGAGTCACCTTCCTGAAATTTCCCTAAGAAAAATGATGTAGGCGCTGCAAATGAGGGGCTATGTCCCTCATTTGCAACTAAAGAAGAAATCTATTAGTTTCTTCAAAGTGTGCCAGTATGAAAAATATAGTTGTACTCGAGTTGGTAAAATCGAGCTAACGTTAGATACACCCGAGCAGACTTTTTGGAATTTAAAGTAGTCCTTCCAGCCTAACGCAACGCACCCTTGTTAAGGGTTAAAATAACGCGAAGTCGGCTTGCTATAGATACAGACAATCCCGTTGGTAGTCATGGCGTTGAGCGAGGGTCCAATCTACAGGAGGAAGTAGCGTATGTACAGAGGAACGGGTCGGACTACAGAAACCGTGTATGATCTACAGAGGGCGCGGTGTGATTACAGAAAGCCGCAGGCAATTTACAGAGGATGGTGCCAAAGTACAGACGCGGACGCATCGATTGGTGGATGTCTTTGGTGCTTGGGTCGAGCGCCTCTCAATTGGCCAGAACCAAAATATGTAGGCGTATCCATACGGTCAGAGTGGACAGTACGCTTGCGATGCATTTCTAGTGGATACGCGTGAGGGTCTCAAGCGTACAGGTCCGAGCTCGTACTCCAAATGAAGCAGCTTAGGGAGATTTTTAAAGCGCAGTACATGTATGATAAAGGAGCGGCATCAGGCAGTACTGCTAGTGTGGGTCTTCTAGGGAGGGTTGCCTACCGCTGTGTTGAAGGGCTCGCTTTGAATGAGCAGCGCCGCCACAGTCGACTACAAACCGCTATGTACGGACGAGCGTACAGTAGAGGACTTCACGACGATCCAGGGGTGCCGCGTAGGCTGAGCCGCACAAACAGATACAGGATGCCACGATACGGTGACACTGACGTCTTACCGTGTTATGGTAACACGGTCACCACACCGTGTTATCATAACACGGAAAACGTAGAATCTCGCGCAAATAGCAACCTGAGAGTTGGTGTCGACGCTAATGACCTTTAAAACAGCCTGAGGGTATGCACAACGGTACCGGGCTACCCCATTAAGCGTAGCCATACCGAATGCGCTAGCCACAAACTTATGCAGTGCGATAGTTGCAGTCCACGGGCGCCCCAGTGTGTAGAAGCAGGGATCGGAAAATAAAAATTGATATTGTAAAATTGTAATATTGTTGGGCATCAATATTGTATTGTAGCGATGCCATCAATATCCACTATTATTGTCAATATTGTTCAGGAAGAAAAACTGCCCCTACCTTCTCTTACGATATTAAAGAGCACTATGAGCTAGTTTTCCTCTCCTTTTTCCGTGGCTGTTGCCTATTGAATACTTCTGACCGCCTTAATTAATGCATGTTTTGAGCCTCGGTGAGAAAGAAGCACATGATCGTGTCCGACAAGGAAACCTAGTCCTGTCGACTACTCCAAAAGTCATATGTTTTCTGAAGATCAACCAATTACAGAATGCTATTTCTCGTAGCCCTATCGTGACCTAGCCCACTTGAGCTCATGTTTCTTGGCCGATTCAAACCTTCATGTTTGAGCGCCTATAACGAAAAACCGGCTGCGAATTGGACCGTTTTGACCACATTTTTGGAATCTAACAGCCCTTCGCTGGTCATCAGACCCCAATCCATCGTCAGTACTTAATCGAGTCTCAGTTTTTCACGTTTCGCGACGAGTCAGCGAGCGACTTATTAAGGCGCCGAATTAATGCTACATCGCCCAGTTGAGTTGGCCAGCTCCCTCTGAGCGGTGTATCGGACGTGCGACTGAAGCTGCAGTTTCCGTGGCGCCGCGTTCGATCGCTTCCTGAGTATTCGAGGTTCTTAACGATGCCAGACGTCCAGTCAGCTAGCCCATTTGTCGCTCACCGCCGACGGCTTTGGGACAAATCTTTTTATCCATTTGTACCGAACTGTCGTCGTCATTTTCCTGGTGCGGGTTGAGCGGATCCTGCAGTTAACGGAGGAAGCATCAATGATGTCGCACCGGCTGGGCGGCACTGGTCGAAAACACCAGGAGCTCAGTGAGGACTCGTGTGCGGGGTAAGACGAACGTTGTGTTGGAGAAGTTTGGGGAAATCACGGGGAAATGCCCCGCCAAGACCTCGATCAAGTCGCTGGCGTACGAAGGCGAAAGTTACGTAGACTTGCTCTCTCTCTTATCGAGCTATGGTTTTCTCCATGAGAGTAGCCTTGAGGTCCGCAGGGCTGCACTTCTGTTTTCTTTACAGCCACGTAATGGCACCAGCGTGTATACGTAATAAATTTGAGCAGATACTGCGACTACGTGCGAAAAGACTTCGTATGCGTAGGAGGGGGGACACTTAGTCCTCAGAGCTGCAGCGTTACTGCGGTACCTACGTCGGTGATAATAACTTGGCTTGTGTCCTTGGCAACAGACGTCATGAAAGAGGGCGAGGTACCCCAACCGAGTCTCTAACATTGCTCGTCGATGCTTCTGTCTGGTCACTTTCGCTTTAGACACTAGGAAGACCGTCAATCATGTTCGGACACGTACAGTTAGGGGTAAAGACTCGCTTACCATTGGGGATAAGTGCCATGACGATTCATGCTAACATTACTCAACGTACTCATATACTAGTACTCTAGTACAGTACAATATATCGCCATACTAAAGGCAAGTATGGCAATATGTTGTGGCAAATATTGATATTGGTACAATATTGATTCATGCTCTTTCGTAAGACGATACTTAGCCCCAGAGAGCCTACCGTAAGACAAAGCGTCTTACGTTTTGCAATCAACGCATTTTGGCTACATCTTGGTTTTAGTATACCAGTGGCTACATTGTATTTTGTCCGTCAAAACGTAAGACAGTTTGTCGGACAACAATTTGCACCATGCGATTGGCCAAAACTTACTGCACGAAAGAGGGTAGTGTCGTTGCGTGCGTTCCTCCGTTGAGCATGTAGGAACCCGAGGACAACCGCTTTGCCGTTTTTGAATTGCTCGTGCCACCTACAGTCGAGCCGACGAAATAAGGCGCTCACAAGCACGAACATGTAGTCGGTAGTGCGGCCCTACTGCCGACTACAATGTACACGCTTGTTTGAGAATGGTTAAGAAATAAATGCACCCGAACCATTAGCCCAGCTTGACAAACAAAACGTTCAGGGCTTTATAGTGAATTCTAGTTAATGCATAACCAAATAGAGCCCCTCTTCCTCCGGTAGTGCGGCCCACGAACCCTGTCGTGTCCTCTGAGGACGCCTCCGAGCGAAACAATGCACGACGAGCGCGCACACATGCTCCGCACCGAGGCGTTGTCGGAGGACGCGAGGGAGTAAACATTCAATACATTATGTATGGGATCTTACCAAAGCCATGAAATGAACTGTTTTGTAGTAGCAACAAGGCAGCGTCAGCCAGTCTTGGTATTTGTATTTGTTGCGGTTTGCTTGGCTGCCTTACTCCCGGAGGCGCACACTGCTGCAGCTCCACCTACGTCGGTAGTGGACACCTCCGACCTCACCCGCGGCCACGTGTAGGCAAGCTGTTGGTGGTGTCGCAAACGACGTGAGGGCCTCTAAGAGTCAAATGAGCGGCGAAACTTCTCGGGAATACATGAAAAATGCCAAAGCTAATGTAATTGATCAGCCCGGCTGAAGGCGCTTACCAGTTTGCTCGGCTTGCTACTGTAGTACTACGAAATCTAAACGATCTAAGCTCGCCGTGGTGTTTTAGATATGTAGAGGGAGTTTGTTGGTGTCGCAGCGCTCCTCCGCACAGTTCTATCGAACCGCCAATCATTACTACCACTACTACGCTGCGCCCGATATTAGTCAGGATACGAAGTGCAACGAAATGCATCAAAAAGAGTAGCGAAGAGGAACGCGGGCCTTCCTAGCAGAGCCTCTGCGCCTGGCAGTGCCAACAGAATTGGCAAGTCGTACTATTCGCCAATCAAATCACTAGATTTGATTTGTCGTCAAACTGTCTTACGAATGCTCGACACAAGTGATTGTGATGACTGCCTCGCCGACAATCAATATCCAATATATATTGTCCGATCCCTGGTGTAAAAAGCTGTAACTCATGAGTTCGTGCCCAAGAGCGGCTAAGAAAGCTACCGCCGGCGGACGCCGATCCGCGAGTAGACATGAAGTAATTTCGGCCGTTGGCTTTGATGATCGTATTAGCTAAGTGACAACAATAGTTGCCTCAATTCAAAAACAAACAAACAGTCGACCCTTGGCTGAAACGTGCCACCTTCGTTTTTGGCAGCGTGGCTGTTCAAAACATGGTGGCAATGAGGCTGCTTTCTCCTAGCGGTGAAAACCTTAATACAGGGAGATCTCAGAAGGTGTGAGTGTTGCGGCCGCGACCCTCACACTAGCCAGCTCTCAGTCTGGATATACGATCCCTCCAAATACTTAGAGCAGCACACACGGAGTGCTTCAGTCATACTCCTTTAGAGTTGGTCGTGAAGTCACTGGTGGATGGTAGATAACTGACTACGGTAGTCAACATATCTGCACGTATTAATACACGTACACGAGCATGCATGGAGGCAAAGGCTGTCGACCACCTAGCCGGGAGACCACTCTGTCGCGATGGCTCTTGGCCCACGACGGCTTGGAAACGCCACCACACCACCAGCACTGAGTTGTCGGAAGGTACTTTGGCGTTACAATGCGACCTCTGGTATACCTCAATGGTGCCTTGGCCACTTGACCCGGGTGTTGCTGAGCGTGGCCATCTAGCCCTATTTCGTGTTGACCGTCACGTCCGAGCTGGTCGGGTTCATGGGGAACCTATTGTACTCATACACCTCTCACCCTTTGGGACCGCACGGGATCTTTATCAAAAGGGGCCACAAATCCATCAGCTCTTTATCATCAAATTTTGGGGCCACAAACCTGTCAAAGAGTTGGACTTAGCGCAGTACCGTAAGAAGTACCGTCGATAGCCGATTGCTGTCCAGGCGACCGGTACAGCGTTGCAGTGATCTTCCGCTTATGAGCTTTATGAGGCTCCTTCATGTAACAAAACATTCCTCGGATCCATTTCTATTTGCAGTAGTATAATAAGTTTAGTTTATAGCTAAAACGCGCAATAAGTGACGTAAAGGCATCGAAGAGAGGAAGCTATTGAGCAGAATAAATGTCGTAGCGGAATTTGACACTTGCATCAACTCTTTAGTGGGAGAGCTCTAAAAGATCCTCTATTAAGCGCGTAACTAGAACTATAAAGTCCTGGTGTCGCTGTAGGCTGTTCCTAATTGAATGTCATTCCAGGAGTTCTCGTTGCTATGTCTTCCCTTTCAGCTTCCTGAAAAGGGCACTCTACCAAAGCAGCACTGAATTTTAGCTATACAACATTTTCTGTTGAGCACCTCTGGGCAACGATAGTGAAATACCTTGCACAAAATTATTTACGCCGGAACCTGCAGATATCTGTCAACCGGGTCTGCTTATTAGGCCAACAGTTTGTATCTGTGAAACCGTTCCTATACTACATGACGACTTGAAGTGCTCCGAATGAATGCAAGAACTGCAACAAATCAATTGGAGTTACTTACCGTCTATATTTGCAAACTGCATGCACGGCTAAAGGTTGAAACAGTCGATCAAGCCAGTGGGCAAAGGCTTTTGGCAAGCTTAGACTACGGCAATGTTACCTGCAACTTATCGCGTAGTAGTTAATGCAATCATAGATGACTCGAATGCCAGACCGGTCTTAATTTTATTTCCTGAATCGATGGCGCCTTGCTCTGAGTACCAGCACAACACGGCACCCTTTGGCAATGCTTGTCACTGGTAACTCGATCTACACTTGTGTGTACAAGGTGCATTTAGGTTAATTACTACCGCGGAACTTTTACCGTAGACGAGTGCCTGCACGAGCACATCATCGACATGTTGGGTTGAGCTGAGGGGGTACATAACGTTCTAAACCGCGACAATTTCTAACTTAGATTAACTACCGCATCTCGATCTACAACTTGGCAGCGCCCATGTTAATCTTGAAAGGCAATTAGGACGGCACACAAGCAGCGCTAGTTTATTTTTTGCTGGTAGCGAAGGCATGAGTATGCAAACAACCGGGTGCTGTCCTGTGGCAAACGTTCCACACCGGTAATTCAAGCCATTCTTCGAAGGTTGCACAATTTTGAGCACGCTTAAGTCGTTTCGGATGCATTGCTGGTTTGCCATAGCTTATTTTTAAAAATTACTGGTAATTTACAACGTGCATGCTCGATGTACCCCATATGCTGACGAGCAAACTCGATGGCGATCCAATGTGGTGTTACTGGATCGTGATATTTCCTTGAGGTCGTACGAAGTCCTGGAGCAAGTACGTAATGGACTACTAGTCAATTGGTTTATACATGTACGTATCTGCAGCAGTTCTGTAATGAACCGCAAAACGTGCCTAGATTAGACTTCGTTGCGACGCGTTCCGCTACTTGAGTTGCGTTGCAGTTTGACACCTGTGCTGCAACGCTGTACCGGTCGCCTGGACAGCAATCGGCTATCGACGGTACTTCTTACGGTACTCTTTGACAGGTTTGTGGCCCCAAATGATAATGTGCTGATGGATTTGTGGCCCCTTTTGATGAAGATCCGACCGCACGAGCAAGAGAGTATCATGATGCCCTTACCGAAGGCGACGTAAATCACCATGAGTTAGGCGTCGTCGGTGAGACGCTCGACGCTGAGCCGCCCGTCTAAGCTGGGGTCCGCCCTCGCATAATCGACACAGGCTACCGAAGTCAGGAGGACCAGAATAATCTACGGGACCAGGCAGGCTGCCTCGTGTGCGTTCTTGGGCGAGAATGCGCTGCGGTAGAATAGATCTCTTTGAATGAACATCAGAGGCACAGTAGACTGCAAGCTGCTATGAACGGACGCACGGAGCTAGTAACGCGACGATCCAGCGCTGCCGAGCTGGATCAATAGTTGTAGGAGGCCAAGATACGGCAACAAGGACGTCTCACCGTGTTATGGTAACACGGTAATCTTACCGAGTTATGGTAACAAACCGGTCGACACAGAACTCAAAATAGCGGCCCGAACGTTGGTTTTGGCCTGGTATACACACTGCTGTGGGCCCTGAATCCTTCCAGTGAGCGCAGAGTCGCCGAGCGCACAAGCCCACTTTTGCGTGGTTACCCGTCTATGCTGATGCTTGACGTTAAAGCTGTTATAGCAGGTGTGACACAAAGCCAAATAGTCCTCGAGACTATTTCAGCAGCAAGGCAGGGTCCCTACCCCTTCTGTAGGAATCACAGTTCCTTTGTAGAATGAGAACTTCCACCTGTGGATAGACACTTCCGTCGTGGCTGCAGCCATGCACCTTACTCATAACGCAAAGTAGGATGACAAGTGCTGGGCATAACGCAAAAGCTGATACCCAGCCAGAAATCAAGTGTACTACATGTACTGTATCACGGAAATCTACCTTACTCATAACGCAAAGTAGGATGACAAGTGCTGGGCATAACGCAAAAGCTGATACCCAGCCAGAAATCAAGTGTACTACATGTACCGTATCACGGAAATCTACCTTACTCATAACGCAAAGTAGGATGACAAGTGCTGGGCATAACGCAAAAGCTGATACCCAGCCAGAAATCAAGTGTACTACATGTACCGTATCACGGAAATCTTGACGACAACCGAACTACAAGTTAGATTACGGCTGCGGCTTCACTGGTTACTAACCTAACCAGTGGTTAGCAGGAGCCGCAGCACTACATGTATTAAAATAACGCGAAGTCGGCTTGCAATAGATACAGACAATCCCGTCGGTAGTCATGGCGTTGGGAAGTTCCCTCACCTAGGAATAAAAAGTGGGTTCCCAATGGGAACCCACTTTTTATTCCTAGGTGAGGGTATTCCTGTCGTAGGGTGTATCATGGGGTGGTACACCGTACTGTACCACATATATGATACGGATTGGTGTAGTCTTTTGGTTGCACAGCCCTTGGATGGAATTCGTGCAGACAACGGTATATACCTCGGTAGCACCGAAAAGGACAACGTATAGTTGATATAATACCGTAAGAGATGTGGGTCATGATGTAGGTAATGATACTGATATTAAAATAATTTGCCATGGTAGTATTGAGACCCATCTCGCGAATGTTGACAAGCACCCGAGCTCCATTCTATTCAAACGAACGGCACTAGCAGGTCTGAAAGCTGGCTCTGAAAGCTAATGTGATCGTTAAATAAGAAATGCGGCAAGAAAACATGAATAGGCCTGTTTAGTGCAGTGCACGAAAGTCCCCACAAATGCACTAAAGTACTTTAGTGCACGCGCTAATGTCCAGCATCAGTTGTGTGCAGGGGCGCCAAAAGTGCTCTAAAGTACTTTAGTGCATTTGTAGGGACTTTCGTGCACTGCACTAAACAGGTCTAAACATGAACAATAGGGGCTGGTGTCCTGGTTAGACTACTCCAGACATCCTGTCAAAA
>NW_009258120.1:3586325-3768893 GCF_000149755.1 Phytophthora sojae | reverse complement strand
ACTTTTTATTCCTAGGTGAGGGTATTCCTGTCGTAGGGTGTATCATGGGGTGGTACACCGTACTGTACCACATATATGATACGGATTGGTGTAGTCTTTTGGTTGCACAGCCCTTGGATGGAATTCGTGCAGACAACGGTATATACCTCGGTAGCACCGAAAAGGACAACGTATAGTTGATATAATACCGTAAGAGATGTGGGTCATGATGTAGGTAATGATACTGATATTAAAATAATTTGCCATGGTAGTATTGAGACCCATCTCGCGAATGTTGACAAGCACCCGAGCTCCATTCTATTCAAACGAACGGCACTAGCAGGTCTGAAAGCTGGCTCTGAAAGCTAATGTGATCGTTAAATAAGAAATGCGGCAAGAAAACATGAATAGGCCTGTTTAGTGCAGTGCACTAAACAGGTCTAAACATGAACAATAGGGGCTGGTGTCCTGGTTAGACTACTCCAGACATCCTGTTCAAAATGGACTTTTCCTATCGTTAAGCACCCGCGAACATTCATATTTATTATGACTATTGAGGGGTGATGGCAATAATTACTTGGCTTTGCATTGGACTGTCATTCAGAAATCGTACCTTTATATTCCTGGTGAGAGGGTATTTCTCACCTAGGGATTACTACTGAGGGGATCGTCTGTACAGTAGTATTTTTGCCGCTCCGTTACAAAAACCTTGCGTCGCCCCGTTTCACTGAAACGTCCGGTACAGAACCTGGACCTGAATACACCTGGAACTTTCAGGCACACCTTCTACGAGCCCTGGGGAGAGCCGGGCTCCTGGGCTCTTGAGTTCAATAGGTTAAGTGAAAGGAGCCCTCCAGAACTGTGAGCCCTCGTTAAGGGGCTCCCCCTCACCTGTGTTAAATATCTCGCTGATGATTGGCCGTCATTGAAGTATCTCCAGGTTCTAACTGAAAAGGCATAGGAAAGAAGGCTTCTCCTTGAGGGGAAGGAAGGACTATCGGCGACGCTGGGGTGGCCTCGGAGCGGCTGTACACATATGAGCGGCGCGAGATCTTCTAGTGTGGCGATCTTTGAGCTCGATCTTCTAGCGTGGCGCATCGATCACGCGAAGTTGCTCGCCTTAAGTCTAGGTAAAATTGGCCAATCAGATATTACTATGAAGAGCCCGTCATAGATTTGAAGCTAAATTTGGGGAGCCCTGGAGGGGAGCCAATGGGGAGCCCGAACCAGGGCTCCTTGATCTCGTACTTACCATGAGGGAGCCCATTTTGTGCGACTTTTGGCTCTCGTTTTAGGGGGAGCCCACTTTTGAAGTAGACGGGCTCGGGCTCGTAGAAGGTGTGCTTTCAGGTGTATTCAGGTCCAGGTTCTGTACGGACGTTCCTGATGGGTTTTCGGCTCGTTATTGGTACAAAAAACCATGTGCGTCAAAAAGACCACTCGCTCCGGGTTGGTCGTTACAGTACATTTGGCGTCGGCGTAGCAAGCGTCACAGACGATGATCTTTGACACACGATGCCAAGCCGCCGTTGATACGGAGTGCGTCTTCACTGGATGCACGCTTCCGTCGAACTCAAGGACAAGTCTGCGTTCGCACAGACATTTTGAAATCGGATGTCCACGAAAACCATATACCGACGAGATTTTATTTGTACACGAAGTTAAGCTGATACCGGCATCAGTGCTTAATGACAACAGAGCGACTCGAAACAACATCAAACATGTGGGATTGGCTCTTTCAGATGGGCTCCGTAGATTCCGGAGCCGGTGTGCTGTAGCCTCGCTGCTTCTCGATCTCGCGGAACTCATCATATCCATTTCTCATTTTCCTGCCAAGTTTTCAGGTCCTGAAACCACGCCACCATGCAGTTCGGGTTCATCCTACTCGTTCTTGTGGCAGTTCTGCATGGCAGCAGCAATGTTGTCTCAGCCTCCATCAGCGCGGACGCCACGCTGGGCCGGGTCGGCGTCGCTTCGGTTGGTGGCAAGGGTGCCAGATCCTTGAGGACCAGCGAGATTGGTGCTCACGGATACGGTACATCAGGCGATGAAGAGAGAGCGGGCAACGCCGTGTATGAAAAAGCTTTCGCATTTATCGCTCGGGTGTTTGGATCGGGGAAGCCGGCTGAGTCTACTACTACGTCGGGTGTGACCAAAACGGTTGCATCAGCTCCGACATTGGAAGCACTGAAAGCTGAAGGTGAAGCGATGGAGAAGCTGATCAGGTCGAGACCAGAGTCTAAAATGGATACCGCTTTTGGTATCAGCGTCAGAAATGCCGAAAAAAAGCTTAACCTCAACCAGTTCAAGTATATGGACGAGCGGGGTGCGACTCCTGACGATGTGTTCACGTTTCAAAAACTCAAACCAGAAGTTGCGAGTGCAATGAGGAGCAAAGAGTTGGTGGACAAATTGGATGATGTACGATATGGACAGTATGTGATGTGGTTCAGGTACTTTAAGTACTACAAGCAGGCTCACAAAAAGTGGACGAGCGAGCTGGCAACACCCATACTGAAAAAACCAGCTGCCGCTTGATACTGGAAAGCATTACCAGGACAGTTAACCGGTCGTAACGAAATCTGGAGATTTTAGGAGGAATCGGGTTTGGTTTTGCGTGCTAAAAATTTCCTGTAATTTCTGTGCTGCAGACGCTGGTAGTCGTGTGGGGATAATATCATCAAGTTTTTTTTGTGTTTTTGTTTTTTTTCTTGAAGACTGTATTGTCATTTACTACTACTTAGTAAAGTAGGTAGCAGTAGCTTACTAGTGCTGTCTACCGATAATATCATCAAGTACTACTTAAGTAGTACATACTGCAACTACAGTAGAGGCTGGAGTAGGACTGGTAAGACACGACCGCATACACTTGAGCCTTCCAATCCATTTCCCATGTTTTACTTTACATGCACAGTGTGTACATCCCGAGTAAATTTGATAGACTGTCCCTTAATTTAAACTACCAAGACACTACTTGGGTGTGAAGAGGTCGTCTATTTACGTTTAGCGAGAAATATAGAGTCCTGGAATCGCTGTAGGATGTTCCGAATCGAATAATGATCCTGCAACCCCTTATCGCTACTACTGGCCTTCATTTCGTTCTCTAACCTGGTGGTCAAGTGTTGCGGAATATCTGCTCTCTGGAGCACTGCGTCTGTTTGTCTTGCCAATTGACGTGATTTCACCAAGGCTCTTGCGGCTTTGGTTCTCTTACCAGCATTCCAGCACGTGAAACTGGCGGCGCTATACAGCCGCGAGTACTCGGAAAGGCGTCGATAGTAGTGCACGGTGTGACAACTGGTCTCTAGAGATTGGCTATCTCCATCTTATATTTCATTCCCGTGTGCAAAGCCGACTGCTTCGATTTTGGGTGGGAAACCGCTCAACGCTCCTCTCCTACACTTGCCATCCACAGCATATCCGTCATATAGGAGGAGATGCCAGTCTTCCATTGCAACCGGTCGATCAGAAGAAATGATTGCTGTGAAGGCAGCATGGCATTGGGCCACACGAAATTCTTGTGCTTGCGTGCGAGGATATGAGGTCATTCCTCGGATGACGGCTTTTGTTTGAAAGTTGGCAGAGTTCCATGCCCTACGTTTGACCTCTTGAACAGTAAATTGGACCCCATCGAAGATTTCTCGATTGCGAGTTGACCACAACGTGCACTGAGTGCACGATGTACTACTTAGCCAGATTATTTGCAAGGCGTTTTAATATTCGTCGCCCCAGTCATCAATACTTTTGGTAGCTTCAGCAAGAAAACTGCTGATGCGGACGGTGCCGTGCCAGAACCAAGACACTTGACTTCTCTTGCTGCGCTTGGAGTGATTCGAAAGCGCCAGGACGATTATGCAGAGCTCACCGAGTGGCCCTCTCTAATCGGTAAGCTGTCGATTGAGCCTCTGACGTTCTCCATTATTGAACCCATCAATTTTGAGCTCTGCCAGCAAGCTGTACTGCTGTTTTCCTAAGGAATTTATTGAGAGCGCTAAACATGGATATGCCGTTACGATTTGCTACGAGCCCGTCTTGGTGGTGTGGCGGAATGAACTTAATGTAGCTCGCATGGTCTTAGAAACTTTCCGCTTTTAGTAGTAAACCGAGAAGCACGCCGAGACGTAATGTATAATGCGATCAGTAGGATCAGAACTACATCTATTTTTTTTTCTTCTTACGTGAAGTTCATAAAACGATAACAGGCTCGTTTCCGTTGTAATACTTGCATTTTTCCTTTCAATCAACGCCTCCAAAACTTAGGTACGAAAAAAACAACAACAGGCCCATTTAGTCCGCCAAAATGGCCACGTCATTCGCTTGCGCCGTTCTACGTGCGTCCCCCAATATACCAATGACCGATTTCAACGGTGGGCACCCTCGTATCGTCACCAGAAAATGCGCGTTACATGTTCCGAGATCGGGTGCAGTCACTAGAATGAACGAATCCGAGATCTTGGCCTCATCTCGCAGCAGAAACTCAATGTTGTCCGTGGTTTTGCCCAGGGACAGAGCCCAGCTATCCTCCGTGCCCTCGAAACCACACGAAATCCACTCGCCATCCCGACCGACTGGCAGGAAAAACTCAAGTGCGTCCTCGGGAAGCTTCGCCTTCACTGCTATGGCGTGCCGTAGTGTCTGTAGCGATTTTGTCACATCCACACGGACAGTGCCAGGGTCCGTGGTCATTTTTTTGGCGGACTAAATGGAATGGCTTCAATGACTTTTTGTTGTTTCTTTCGTAACTACGTTTTTTGAGGCGTTGATTGAAAGAAAAAAATGAGAGAGAGCCACTCGGTGAGCTCTGCATAATCGTCCTGGCTCTTTCGAATCACTCCAAGCGCAGCAAGAAAAGTCAAGTGTCTTGGTAGTTTAAGGGACAGTCTATCAAATTTACTCGGGATGTGCACACTGTACAAGTAAAGTAAAACATGGGAAATGGATTGCAGGCACAAGTGTATGCGGTCGTGTCTTACCATTCCTACTGTAGTTGCAGTATGTACTGTTATAATACTACTACTTAAGTAGTACTTGATGATATTATCCCCACACGACTACCAGCGTCTGCAGCACAGAAATTACAGGAAATTTTTAGCACGCAAAACCAAAACCGATTCCTCCCAAAAAGTTACTTGCAGATATCCCACCTCGATCGATGGAAACTGGCCCCAGGATATTTCGCTGAAACTTTACAGATGACTGGAACCGCTTTTTGCATCGGGTTGTCCGCTACGCTCTCAAGTCAAACTTGTTGCATGGATGAAGAGCGTCTATGAGCTTAGGAAAAAGATTAAAAGGACCTCGCGGCGAGACATTGGCGACGAGTGTTTTGCCGCGGTGGGGGCAGCAATGACGTCAGTGTTCCAGACCTGGAATCTGAGCAGAAATGAATGGCTGCAAACGGACAGCGCCGAGTTTGTAGACAAGATGCCCGACTGGGTTTGAGCACTCGGCCAGATAAACCCCAGCGCACTCGGTAGGCACTTGCGCTTCTTGTACGACGACGAGGAAAACAATGAGTTCGATCTTCACGTTCTCGCTGTAGTCGTAAGCCTGAAGCAGTCGAACTAATCCGGCAAAAAAGTAAGCTGCATCGAGTTCTCGTATTTTCGGTCTCGGCTGCAATGGCTCTATAGTTTTTTGTTTTGTTTCGTTTTTTGCTGCTCTCACAGGAAGTTCGAGCAATGTGGTGACGGCGTACGCACAAGGTGGGTAGATTACAAGGTCAGCCAAGTAATGTAGAGCGAATTCACTGACGGTTGCGATTATCTTGTATAAGGTTGCCAACAAGGATGCGTGGACAAGACTTGCCGTGGTGGCCAGAAGTTGGCTGCCGTTCGGAGCATCTTGGAGGCGCCCAGACGGCCATAAAAGCAATAAAATAGGAATGTCAGCATTTTTTCGCGCGTTTGTACAGAATCTCTCGTTTATTTTGCTTCAACAAGCTCATAGGTCCGCAATTCACGAGAACAAGGTAGATGCACCTAGTGCTTTCAATTGTCGGAGGCTCGAAAAGCTTGTAAGACACTATTTTTCCCTCTCGTCGTCGCTAACTCACCAAACTGGCAAGTTTCCCCCCAACGACCGTCACAGACTTCTTCGAGTGGTCGTTTGTCACTCTGAGCTGACAACGAAGCCTGTCGTGTTAAGATGGTTCCTCTCGCACGCTATCCTGATCAACACCATACCGTATCGAGAGCATGCTGATAATTCCAGTCTTCTTCTTTGTTGGCCAAAACCAACTGCATAGTCTCTACGCCTACTTCGTACCAACGTCAAATCCGAAAGTCGCAAAACTCATATTGCAATTTTTTAGTTAGCAACTTCAATTACGCATTCAAAGATGGAATTACGGCAATCAAAGTTGGACCAGAGGTCCAAGATCTCCATGGCTACGTAAGCTGGCGTGCTGTGCTCGCGCCAAAAGCAAGGGCGCGCGGTTTGGCGCGCACTATAGCCGACGCCGACCGAGGGGAGCTCACTTCGCAATTCGCCTTCTTCGCAGATGTCCCTCCAAGGCCGTGTTACTCGCCACACCGTCCCCGAGAAGCAGCGTCCTAAACTCCCGCTCTGGATCGCCACGCAATCTACGATCGCTCGCGTGAGCCAGACAGCAACGGTGAGATCCTCTCCATTTCGGAACGCCAGATGCACATCCTGGAGCGCGCCGCGACCGCTAACATGAACGTGATGACCCCAGCGCTGGTGGCCAGCATGGAGCTGCACTGTCGCGACTTCGTCACCAAGGCGGCGAACAACGAGGACATGGTGTACGGCATGTAACAGGGCTCGTCGGACCAGTAGTAGTAGCCTACTGTGCGAATTTGATTGCCGTAATTCCATCTTTGAATGCGTAATTGAAGTTGCTAGCTAGAAATTTGCAATACTTAAGTATGAATTTTGCGACTTTCGGATTTGATTGCACGTTGGTACGAAGTACGCCGCACAAAGGTGCAGATCGCCGACACGGGCTGCTTCCAGCACAAAAACATCCGCAATATATCCTGGACTAACAAATCCCCCCTCCAGTAAGTACATGTAGCGAATTATCTCGACTTGTACATTCTAGGTATCCTAGCCATTGTTGACAGCGCTGGCTGCTGCTTCAACTATATGGGTATATAGCAGTACAGGATATCCATTGGCAATCACCCATTTGACGTTCTCGAGATCACTCTGCGCCACAGCAATGCACAGCAGGTGACAGTTGCTGCTGCGATCCACTTCCGCAGGCAGATCCGTGTGTAGCCATCTCGTAAGGTCCCAGTGCCCAGCTTCAGCTGCACAAGTTTGAATTTTCGCGCTCCACTCAATGCCACTCGGCTTCCAGCAGTGCTGCAGGCACGTAGGTGTAACCCCATGGTGGGGATACACGGTTACGACACCAGAGTCGTACCCACGACAGATCTTTAGGAGATTCTAGAAGCTTCGTAGGGGCGACCGCCCAGGAGGACACGTAGAGAGAGAGAGCTCACTTCTCGATTGGTAAAGCCACTGACGAGGCCCCCGGCGGGGGGCCGAAACGCGTCTGGCACGCGTTCAATAGAGAGGTCATACATGCATGTTCCAAGTACTTCCTACACCAGCAGCTGCAACACCCACAAGCGCCCTCTCTTAGCAGCCACCCGAACCACTTTTTCAGACACACGGCAGCCGGGGAAATGGGCTAAGAGCCACCGAATCATCGTGAGATCGGCTCTTTTGACTGCCTGCACCAACGCCCGGGAGAATTCCCACCGGAAATATTCTTGGTTGGTACTGAGAAGACGAGCTAGAGGCGATTGGGACTTCTGGTCCAAACCAAATCATTCCAACGGCCCAGAGCGACTCAATTTGCAGCGGACACGTCAGCGGGACTAGAGAGATCGGGGGCAGCCTGTGATCGTCTAACTTTCGTAGTTTTTCAATCCAAGAAAAATTCGTTGCATTTCCCTAAAAGTTTGAAAATGTATTGAGGCCATTCCGCTTGATCGCCGCCAGCATGACCACGTCATTCGCGTGCGCCGTTGTCGGTGCTTATGGACATTCGCTGTTCCTTCTTCACGTGAATTCCGGTGTCACCTTCGGGGACGCGAAGGTCGCCGCCAAGGAAGCCCTACCCAGCTACCTTCGAGACGTGAGTGCAGATGAGGTCATGTTATTCCCTGCGAGAAACGAGAGAGGGGTTTCTTAGGACCGACTCGAGGAAGTTCAGGGAGGGGGAGACTCGTAGCCTCGAGGGTTTGCTCCACCGAGAGCTCCAGTTCAACTCGGACGATCGCGTCAGCGACTTTTTCTGCGGAGCTGAGCCAGATCTCGATTTCATAATGTCCATCTTCTGGCGACGGTACGAGGCCGCACGCCGAGGAAATCTGCTATTGGTATATTGGGGGAACGCGCGCGGTATTGGGACAAGTTGGACTATTATCTGTACGACTCTACCCGATCAGGTGACGACGATGACGGCGGGCCGTCCGGCCCCGTTCGTCTGAAACGAGTGACATGGTGGGATCTCAAATTCCGCTACAGTAGAACTACTACCACGCTGGAATATTCTCGTGTCGAGAACGAGCTGATCCCAGCACTCACGAAAGAACTTGGTCAAGAAGAAGCTCGCGCAATGCGAAGATCTTCGGACGTTCCGGTGGATTTATTGGTATCCAAGATTCTTCAAACCATGCTGACACTTGAGAGCTCGCCTATGGAAATCCAGAGCAGATATCCCTTGGAAATTTTCATGCGCATCTTGGATGTGGAAGGTTACGCCGACTTCATGCTGTTTCATGGCGACAAATACGTGTGCGTCATGGAGGCGACGGATCCCGAACCAACAGACGAAGATGAAGAGATTGACGATGACGAAGAAGAAGGAGGGGGAGAAAGAGTAACCAAGTACCAAGTGAAGCAGAACCCGATGAAGACTGGTCTTGCGCATCTTCTCGTGGCGATGGAGATGCTCAACACGCACGTGTCAAGGAAGGTCGCAGGTGTCGTCACATACTACTACGAATGGTGGTTTGTTTCTCTTACCTACGAGAGCGAGGCCGCGACACCCGTCGTTTCGATCAACAAAGACAACTTGATGGCGGGGCCATTTGAAATTAGTGTAGCTCGCATCGTGGAAAAATTTGTCGCCTTGATAAGGTAAAGAGGCAAAGGAGCTCGCAAATTGACTGTTACGGACTCGATTGGTCCGACAGGAAGCAAGGTATGGTGCGCTTGCGTTTGGGACTGTTTTGCTGCTATGCTATCTGGAAATGGCGTCACTGAAGTTTTAAATGCGCTGCAGGGGCTGGTGATGCAAATGCTGGTTTAGGTAACTGAGAAAGAAAAAAAAAGTGTGACAGCTCGTGATACGCAACAAACTGCGCGCGTAGATATAGTTGGTTTACACGTGCAGCTTTAAACCGAATGGAAAGGGTGAAAACTTGCTTGCACTTCTCGTTCTTGCCCTTCCAACGTTGTCACTTGAGTTCAGGTGGACCACACGAGACATCTCTTGTTTAGCAAAGTCTCTAATGACCAAGCGCAAGCAGCCGGACGGCGAGGCTGCCACGCAGGCCGCGGCAAAGCCGGCGAAGCAGCGCAAGCAGCACAAGAAGATCCCGAAGCAGCAGCGCGTGGGCAACTTCCGGAGGTTTGTAGCCATCCGCCGCTTGATAGTACTGTGCCATTCCAATTGACACTTTTGGTGTACCACCTGAATGCGCAGCTACTACACGTATCGACTGGGCCAGAAGCACCAGGGAGAGCTGGAGGACGACCCGCGTCTCGCTGCGCTGGACAAGAGCTGGTTCGAGGGCAAGCGCGGCTTGGATATTGGCTGCAACTCGGGGGATTTGACTATTGCCATCGCCAAACGTCTGGCACCTAGTTATCTGCTGGGCGTGGACGTGGACCCGCAGCTCATTTCCAGAGCCAGGGGACAGTTGAAGGACATTCTACGACAAGAGCAGATCGAGAAGGCGTTCGGCGACATTCCCGCAGTTAAAACGTCGTCGAAAGGTGGAGAGGACGGGAACTCGAAGGATCAGGTGGATGCTGATTCTCCTGCGGACGTCAGCGGTGGAGCTAAGCAAGAGGTTGTAGAGGGGAAGGAGGATGCAAAGAAGGACGAGGAGAAGAGTGACGTGAAGGTGGAAGATGGAGACGCGTTTGCGGACGAGATGCCGCTGTCTTTTCGACTATGGAAGCCGTCGATGCAGACACAGGCAGCAGTTCCTAAAGCTATTGGCAAGGCTGCTGTTGGGTACGTTTTGAGCTGTATTTTGCTGTTGGAAGGGATCATAAGTGGTTTCTTACATACGCGTGGTGTTGGCTACGCAGCTCGGAGTTTCCGTTGAACGTGATTTTCAAGCGCGAAGATATTGTGGCAGACGCACATGCCGGCAAGGAGTACGACTTCATTACTTGGTAAGTTATCAAGAGATGCTGTTGGCATGTAATGGTGGGGACGTCTCTCTGATTAAGTAGTGTTTGTGTTTCGTGCTTGCAGCTTTAGTGTTACAAAATGGATCCACCTTTTCCACGGAGACGAAGGCATCAAGAAGGTGTTTGCAAAGATCTACGAGTTGCTTGCACCTGGTGGCCGCCTGATCATTGAGCCACAGCCGTGGAAATCGTACCACAAGCGGAAGTTCACGTCAGACGTCACGGCAGCAAACTACCCGAAGATTCAGCTGCGGCCAAAGGACTTCCCCAAGCACCTCGTCGAGACTGTTGGCTTCCGCAGTTGCGAGTTCCTCGAGGTCTGCCAGACTTCCTCCAAGGGGTTCCGGCGCCCAGTCTACGTCGCCCAGAAATGAGCTCGAGAGCAGCCAAGAATCGCTGCCACCAAGCTACCAATATTCCCTACAAGGACATGTCATCACTTACCGACTCGGTTGTCTTCGTGCATCCGTCTATTAAGACTCGTCCAAGGCTGTGAACCTGAAGGGACTTATGAGTGGTCTACCCGTGACCAGCAGCGCAGTCCAATACCTGCCATACCGCAGGCAAGAAGCCGCAGTAGTTCCCAGTTCGAGCGACTTGAAAGGAGCAGTCAGCGACGCTTGGCAGCAACTTCGACCCGATTCCACGGCCACGCTCGTCTCAAAATCCGCCTCTCCGCTCTTGAGCTGCATAATGACCAAATAATAGTAACATCAGCGCCTGCACTCCACCCGTCAGCCAGCTTCATGTCATCTCTCGTACCCTTCCGGATGATCGCAGCGGCCTGTCCTCTCGGAGCGCCGCCTCCAACTCCTCCTTGCCCCAGTGTGGGTATCGCTCCCTTGTGCTTCTTCCACATCTTGACTCGTTTGAACATCGGCGCGTGCTTTAACGTGCTCTGCGGCCACAAGAGCAACAACAACACACCAACGCGTCCGCCACTCGGAAGGTCAAGGCAACCGACAATTGAACAAGGGGGTTGTCCTATACCAACTTCTGTACAATATACAGCCGCAAGTATGGGGTTGCAAAGGATATATATCTGGGAAGACGATGAAGAGGATCTGGCTGCCGCGCAGGTAGACCTGCTCCACGTGGGTGGTGTTGCCGTTGATGTCGGTGCGCACGGCGTCCTTCATGACGCAGTTCATGTTGTCCTCCGTCTCGTCCAGCAGACCGCGATACGTCTCGCCCGTCTTCATCTCGATGGACACGATCGTGCCCTCGCCGTCGTGCAGCAGGATGGTCGGGATGCCCACGCCGCGCTTGCCCGTGACCGCCATAGCTTGCTTATGCTCCAGATGAGATCGGTCTGTTCGATTTTGACAGTACGCTCGGATAATTGTGTTCGCATAAGTACGAATGTCTTTCCAGCGGAATGAAGGAGGTGGCTTAGCATGATTTTGGTAATGACGGACGAATGGAAATCAAGAAAAAATGCCGCTAACTTATCGCACGTTTATTATGGGGCTTGAAAGCTCCCGCTACCTTAGACGTCTACAGCTGCCGAGCGCCATGCCACGCGAATGGCAGACACAAGCGAGCGCACGCCAGAAGCAAGCGACTCGAAGCGCTGAGAGCAGGAAGAAACAGGAGCGACCCCTCGGCTGGAAGACGCCGCTTAACGGTACGACTTCTGGAAGCGAGCGCGGGCGCTGGCACCACCGAACTTCTTGGCCTCGCAGCGACGGGGGTCGGCGACCAGGAGGGTACGATCGTAGGCGAGCAGGATGTCCTTGATCTCCTTCTTGGAGGCCTCGTCCACGTCTGTACAGCAGCAACAAAGTAAACAGCAACGTCAGCAACACAGTTCACTTGACCTTGAGAGCCTTCAACGAAGCCTTCAAGACTTACACTTCTGGTAGTAGGCGACAATGGCCTTGGCGATGGCCTGACGGATAGCGTAGATCTGAGCGGTGTGACCACCACCCTTCACGCGGATGCGGATGTCCACCTGGAGTTATCGAGACACAACACGTCAGCGCACCATATCGATCGTCAGGTAGGGAGGGGGCGTGCAAGCCAGTTGCGACAGCATGGTATTTACACGGCGGTAAACAGAGCATGCACACAGATTAGGTGGGTGGTGCGAGTGCTTTTCACAGCAGAAACGTGTGCGTCGAGGTGGGTGGACAGCAGCCAAGCAACAGAGGGAGCAACGTCCATGCTGTCAGCGGTCCTGAGGAGGCAAAGCCGAAGCAGTGCGCACCCCGTGTGTGGTGTGTTCATTGGACTGGAGAAGACCCTGAAGCTGGCGCTCGAGTCGTCGTCCACGTCGCCACGTCCGTGATACCAATAGCTGTCGCGCGTAGCCCGCGACTCGAAGAGAAGAGCAGGAAGTTCATCGTACGTTGGCGAAACGCTGCTGGCCGAGCAGGAGCACGGGCTCGTATGTCTTGACGCGCAGGATCTCGGGCTCCACGAGCTCGATGGGCGTGCCGTTGACCTTGATGAGGCCGTGGCCGCGCTTGCAGTAAGCGACAGCCGTGGCGTTCTTCTTGCGGCCGAAGACCTGCACCGATTCAATCTTGCCCTCCATTTCTGATGCCTGTGCGAAAATTAGCAATGACGGCGCCATGCCGCGGGCTGCCCCCAGCCATGCAAATGCGCCGACCAACCAATCCCCCGCTTGTATTTACACCAATCCCCTTCCGAAAAGAATATCATTGGACGAAAGTCCGATACGACGGATGCAGTATGCCGTTTCGTAGGAGAGACCACCCGCCGCCAGTCCTCCAGTCACCGGTACTGTGTCAATTGCTTCGACCCCTACCGGACGCCACCTTTGCAGAGCAACCATGCGCCCGCTTACCGACGATGAGATGACCACGGTGTTCGAGAAGATCAGCAAGTACATCGGCCGCAACGTGCAGCACCTGGTGACGCGGCCCGACGAGAAGTACTGCTTCCGTCTGCACGGCAACATCGTGTACTACTGCAGCGAGAAGCTCATGCGCCAGTCGACCAACGTGGGCTCGGACGAGCTGCTGAGCATCGGCACGGCTGTGGGCAAGCTCACCAAGACCAAGAAGTTCCACCTGCGCATCACCTTCCTGGACTACCTGGCCCAGTACGCCAAGTACAAGGTCTGGATCAAGCCCAACTCGGAGATGTCCTTCCTGTACGGCAACAACGTGGTCAAGTCGGGTCTCGGCCGCATCACGGAGGGCACGCCGCAGTACGCCGGCGTCGTGGTCTACAGCATGAACGACATCCCGCTGGGCTTCGGCATCGCCGCGCAGGCAACAGAGATGTGCAAAGACCTGGAGCCCACCGCCTACGTGGTGCTGCACCAAGCAGACATCGGCGAGTACCTCCGCGTTGAAGACGAAATGTTTTAAAAGACCACCAACGGCGTGGACGCTCCTCGCGGCGCTTGTTAGTCAGACTTCGTGCGCCTTTTACATATATAATAGACTTTTCACGCTCTTGTTTGTGCTGCCACAAGTTTTCACTTTATTTTTTTTCATATTGTGCAAGCGTCGTGTACTTCGTAGAATACTCTATTGCTTCGCAGTCATTCTAGGTTGCTGCCGCTCTCTAGTCCAACAGAATGGCCTTCATGGTGCTCTGGATCTGCTCGTAAGCGGCAAAAATGATGGCACCCGTGGGCACCACCTTGAGAATGTTCGCTGACAGACCCTTGAAGAGCCCAAAGTAGCCCTCGTGGCGGATGATCTTCACCGTGCAATCCCACGTGCCTGTGTACTTGCTCGCCATGGGGCCTCCCTGCTGCAGACGAGCTTTGATCACCTGGTACGGGTACGTAGTAGACGATGCAATAGACTGAGCCACAGCACCCATCGCCAGCGTCGGGATCACGTCCATGTCGGGGCTCCAGTGCGTTTGGTACAGACCCTTGAGTCGCTCGTACGCCACGAACTTGATAGCTCCATTCGTAGTGAGAAACAGCGCTGGGATCATGCCCTTGTAGAGCGCCGAAACGCCTTCTTCTGCTATGATCCGTCGGAATGCATCTACACCACAGCAACACCAACAATAACAACAAGATCAGCCTCCTCAATTCAGCCATACACCAACGTGTCGCCTCCTCTCGACGCACCTGATACGCTTCGGTAGGGTATATTCTCAGCCAGCTTCTTCGCTGCGTCCTTGCCCGTAGCATTCGCTTGCAGTCGTCGGTTGCTCTGCACTTGCATGCGGATCTTAACGAGCCAAATCGGGTTCGTGAGCGGCACGACGACGCAGCCGGCCTCGATGCCGGAGAAGAAGTGCTGCCACGAGCCCTGGATCCAGCCCTCGTCGGCCATGCGCGCGTACCGCTCCTTGGCGCTCTGGTAGAAGAGCATGTAGATGCCCCACGACAGCGTGGCTCCATACAGCGCCGGACTCATGCCGCGGAACAGCGCGCGGACGCCCTCCTCCGCCACGATGGAGCGGAACGCGTGCCCCAGAGAGCGGTAGGCGTGCGCGGACTTCTCGTGCACCTGGTAGCGCACCTTGACCAGGTCAAGCGGGTACAGCAGCACGGTGGATACAGCGCCCGCGCCCAGCCCCGCCGTGGTGTTGATCACACTGCGCCATTGGTCCTCGGTCAGCAGCTCCTTGAGCGTCATCGCGTCGCTCGCGCTGCCACACGGAAGACAAGAACTGCTGAGTCCGAGTCCGAGGAACTGCGGCCAGGATTAGCGCTCGGCCGCCAATGGTACGTAAGCGTATGTGTTTCCACAGGTTCAGATATGTGATATCGGAGGTTCAACGTTGACTTGCAGAGTGATGGTCGGTTCCGCACTGGGAGAGTTGAAGACGAAGAAAGATGCAGAGGAAGCGGAAGGATCGCGGCGCGCAGTTTATCCGCGGCAACTTGGAGCTGCTGGGCTTCGGGACACGGAGAGACGCGCTGGTGCAGGCGGTGAAGGAGCTGTTTGAGAATGGTCAGCGCATTGGAGGCTGTTCATCAAGTTAAGTCAAAAAGAGAAGACAACGAGTAACGTTCGCACGCTATGTGTGGTTGCACTCACTTCGTCAGCGCTGGATGCGACGCAGTCGTTGGGCTCGGACTGTTCGTGGGACGACGCGCCCCTCGAGTTGCTCCGCGTCAATGTGAAGCTGAACGAAGATACGGGCTGCATCGACATCGTGTGCGCCGATACGGGCTCCGGGATGCACGCACATCAGATCAAACTGCTGTGCTGCAACGCCTTCGAGACGACTAAGGCAAGAGCGGAGGGGGGTGGAGGCTGTCCTAGTGGAAAATATGGTGCGTTGGTGCAGAACCGATAAGTTTAGTGTCTGGACGGACTAAACGTGCTGTGTTAATGGCAACAACCCAGGTGTCGGACTCAAAGCGGCGATGCTTTACAGTCAGCTCAGTGTACCTGACGCGTGCTTGAAGATCACCACGACCTCAAGTTCAGATGGGATTCTGTATGTACAGCTCCGCATCGATCCCGACTCGGAGGAGACGGCCGTAGTCAAGAAAGTGGCGCATTTTGTGGTGGACGAAGAGCACCAGCACTTCTCCGGGACGGAGATGAGACTATCGATTCCATGTCCTGGGGATACGCATAATATCGAAAGCGCTGCAGACTCATTGGCTCTGTACTTCCAGAGTCTGAGATACACAGCTCCTCCGTTTGTTGGTGTGCAGTTTGACTTCGACGTTGGTGAGGTCAGCATCAGCGTCGTATGCCAACATGGAGAAGAATCGATCGATCGGTTCGCCACAGAGTTGGGGGAAAGTGTTGACGACATATTGTACGCTGTTCACGACGAAGAACTTGTTTCCACAAGCTGCGTTGCGCTGATGCTTGGAGAAATGGATCCAAGGGGCCAAAGCAACATCGAAATATGCCTTCTGCGCTACGCTAACCACGCACCACTGATCAACGGAGAGGACTTTTTCATCTGTGGCATCAGCAAGGGCGTGAAGTCGTGCAAACTCTGGAAGAAGTACGGCCTCCGGTGCCAGCGTTCAAGCTCGCACCTTGTCAACCAGCTCGTTGCTACACCATTGCGTGCTTCGGCGACGCAATTAACCGGCAAGGCCGATGCTCGGACTCGGCTCGTTCTAGCAATCGACATCAGTGTCGCTGGCTCTGAACATTCTAGCGGACTGAAGTACGGTAATTTGAAGAAGAGCACTCTCGACGCTTGCTACGCCGACGGCGTGCAGACATGCTGCCGGTTGATTTTACAACAACTCGCTGAAGCTGGTCGATTGTGCACCCCTCAACAGCATCAAGACCAGGAACTCATCGAAAGCTTTGCGCCGCTGCTTTCGAAATCCATCGCAGCTATAGTGAAGCAGTCGCAGAAGGGTCGATTGGATGGCAACGCGCCACTGCAACAGGAGAGCAGCCCAGATCACTTCAACGAGGATCTCATCCTGCAAGAGCTTCAAGCTGTCCTCAGAAACCGGTAAACATCATAATATATGCAATTAGATGGGTAAAGACGGGGGCGGGCATTGTTGGCCACACCATCAAGAACGACCAGAGGTCAATAGCAAGCAGAGCAACATGTCGGCTATCGGAGCGCTGCGCGAGCTGGAGAAGGACAAGAAGGGACCCAACAACGCTGGTCTCAAGGTGCGCCCATTGAAATGACGCTGCTCTGCTCAAAGTCTCAGTGGTACCTGCGGCTGTACTAAACATTCGTGTGTGGCTTCGCCCTTGCAGGAGCTGTTCCTGAACCTGCCGACCCGTATTCGCCAATCTGGCCCCGTCAAGGGCGGCATTAACTTTGCTGTGAAGGTACATGAATACTTGGTAACATTCTTGGCAAGAAGATTCGAGTTCTGACTCGGTTTTGGTCCTGTTATTGTGGTTCAGAGCTGGAAGACCTCGGGCCGGTGGCTCTGGGTGCTGTCGACGACGCTCCTGGTGACCCTTGTGCCGCTCAGTATCGAGGTGGGCCCAGGAATCGTGCTTAAGAGACAAATTCGTGTTATCTCGTATTGACAGTGACGTGATGCTCGTGCTGCTGCCAATAGATGCTGCGTGAGGAGCAGACCAACGAGGTGGTGAAGGACCTGGTGAGCAAGGGCTTCAGCTACAACCAGATCCAGGGCATGGGCTACATGGTGGCGCAGCCGCAGAGCACGCTCTCCACGCCTGCCGAGGGCGCCGCTCAGTAATTCGACAGCTAGTGCTTATCTTGGACGGAGCTGTGCGCAGCCGTAAAGACGAAGCTTTCACAGCGGCTGCTCAAGCGTCGTTAGCTGTACATTTCGTAGCGATATGCAGACTTCGAAGGACTCGCTGCTTCAGAGGCTGCTATGCATCTGGTAACAAGCGTCGCGGTTGGTGTTGGGGCTGATTGAACGGAACATAGATCGCGTACATTCGTCGTCGCCGACATAGGCTCCCGACCAATTCTACTAATTGACCTCCCATGCCACCCGCAAGGCGCGCAACTTCTCTCTTTCCCTGGTGGACCGAGCTCTCCACAGCTCTAGTCGCTTTTCTTCTTCTTCTGACTCTTGATCATGACCATTCCGATGAAGGTGGCGGCTCCAGTAAAGAGCAGCACGAGCAGCACCGCAGGGATCGTGATGGCGTAGTGGTACGGCAGGAAGAACTGCTGGATGATGTGGTCCTCGTCAACGAACGGCTACAATAACAATAACACACACACACCGCGGCGTAAGTTCATTGCGACGTGATGACAGAAAGTGGCGGCCATTGCCGAGCCTACCGTAAGCAGCACCCAAATGCTGTAGTAGACGAAGACGACGACGCTAATGGCCAGCAGCACGAGACCCACAGCTTTGTCCGACGCTCCCTACAACAGCACACCACCACAATAACATGAGCGACCCGTTTAGACCGCGCAGAAGACGCCTCAGCGCGCGCACCATGGTGCAGTTCGTGCTCGAGCAATTGACACGTTTTTCAAGTGCGCAATTTTCTGTGGGCCAATTCATAACAATTAATGTAGCCATCTCGGGCGATAATAATCGCAATGAATACTTATTACAAACAATATATTTTGACCTGTTTGAAGTGTCCAAAACAATAATTTATGTCAGGCATACAAACATCAAGTGTACTTTGTATTTAAAATGATTAATTGCCTTGAAGAAAATGAAATCAATGATTTTAATCGCTTGTTGATAAACCCTCGAGCGTCATTTTGTCACAGCTGCGCATATGGCCACCCATGTCATATCGTGCGCTCATTCCATGCGGAGCGATGGGAACCACGAGAACTCTGTTGCTGTAACTCGTATATCGTTGATGGTTCTTGAAAATTGAACAGCCGGAACCAACTAACAGCTTTGCCCCAATATTAAAACTAATAGCTGCTGTTCCTTGGCGACATGAACCTATCTCTTTCGACGCACGTTCGTTACAGTAGCGTAGAGCTCCACTCACGACATTCCCGAATTCCCTCGCTTCCCCACAAGTCCAAGAAAACCAACCACCTGCATTCCTTCGCCATGCCGTCCCTGCGTACCATCGCGTCTTCGATCTTTGCTCTGGCGCTCGTCAGTGTTCATGGTGCTCAAGTCGGCGCGTGGACTCCGGCCAACGTGACTGAAGCGGACAACACGCTGCTGCTTTCGGCGGTGGGAGACGTGGGCTCTTACAGCTCCGGCGTCTCCACGTACCTCTGCGTCTACAAGGTCAACAGCCTCGAGACGCAAGCTGGGACGGCCGGCGGCGCCACCAACTACAACTTCAGCTTGACCGGTTGCAACGCGGGCGAGGAGTTCGTGGGCCGTTGCCCCGATCTGACGAGCTTTCCTGGCTGTGGTAGCTACAACATTGAGGTTTCATCCGAGTCGAAGGGTAGCAAGCCCAAGGTGACATCCGTCAAGAAGCAGGTGTAGAAGCGGACCCTAGACCGTGATCAACACGTATGTTAGAGTGTACCAATTTCATACTTCGAAATTGTGCAACTTCGAATACAAGAAATATATGATTGCTCAAGCTGAGTTTTTTATACATTTAGTCCTTTGTGGCAGGTGACGTCTTCGTGCAAACTTTTTCGTTGCTAGTCACTACAAAGTCGGCGCGCAATGTTTTTGTGTGTGCATGTGAGTGCATGCAGTTCATATCAGGAACTCTAAGCGATGAATGATATCGAAGCAACGAAACTGTTCAAGAAGACCTTGCATTCGGGTGTTGGCATGCATATGATACGCCTGGAGTGGTGTCTGACACCCCTCACTGAGCTCCTGGTGTTTTCGACCAGTGCCGCCCAGCCGGTGCGACATCATTGATGCTTCCTCCGTTAACTGCAGGATCCGCTCAACCCGCACCAGGAAAATGACGACGACAGTTCGGTACAAATGGATAAAAAGATTTGTTCCAAAGCCGTCGGCGGTGAGCGACAAACGACCGCGCTCTCTTCATGAACTCGCCTAATATCACGAGCTATTCAGTAGTAAGTTGACATTTTCCGGGCCGTGTGGTTACCTTGTGCGAACCTCATGTATTTTCTGTCCTATTATCATCCACGTGCGCGGTATGCAAAACAACGGTTTGGTGCTCGGTGGCACTACACTGTATCTCTTCATTCACGCAAGCATGGATAACTGTGTATCGGGCCCCTCAGCATGCGTTGTCCTGTTATCAGTAAGCCCAGAACACATGTTTTCTCCAATGGAGCGATAGATACATTGAACACGAGTTCTTAGCCGTCGTACACTCGTTCAATGCGCTGCATGAACACACTGTACCACATAGCTTGTTGGTAATCTTAGATTTCCGAAGCCAAAGCAATGATTGCAACAGCTACCCAGAATAGTCCTGAAACGATGGTAATCTGATAACAAATTTTCATATAACATTGTAACCTTACAAACCACTTTGATCAGTACGAACAGCTGTGGAGACAGATAAACTCATGCTGTTCATGTATCTATAGCGACCGACATGCTGTGCATGTATCCTACAGCGTTCGACACGCATGCACGACCACCCCACTCCCAACGTGTCTTCATTCCCGAATCTTCTTGCCCCCAACAAGTCCAAGACGCCCCGCCACCTTCAACCCACCTCCTCCCGATCACCAACAATGCCGTCTCTAGCTGCTATTGCTTCTTCGCTCTTCGCCTTGGCGCTCGTCGGTGCCCACGGTGCTCAAGCCGGCGCGTGGACCAAGACCAATGTGAATGGCATGGACACCGCATTGCTGCTTTCGGCGGTGGGAGACGTGGGCTCCTACAGCTCCGGCGTCTCCACGTACCTCTGCGTCTACAAGGTCAACAGCCTCGAGACGCAAGCTGGGACGGCCAGTGGCCCCACCAACTACAACTTCAGCTTGACCGGTTGCAACGCGGGCGAGGAGTTCGTGGGCCGTTGCCCCGATCTGACGAGCTTTGCCGGCTGTGGCAGCTACAACGTGTTTGTCGCCAAGCAGTCCAAGACTAGCAAGCCCAAGGTGACGTCGGTCAAGAAGCAAGCGTAGGGGTAGATCGGTGCGGACCGTACCTAAGGCGTTCACAGCTCTTCATGGGGATTCTTCGTGGTCGACAATGATATATGTTTGAGTATCAACTTCATGCATAGGATTGCGTAACTCTACAATACACACGCAGTTGTCGAGCTGAGTTTTGTTGATATACTGTTTTACAAGCCTTATCCATGGGGCAACGGCATCCTTAGATCACCGAAGGCATGGTGTGGTGGGTGGCCAGCGAGTTGGCTTGCGTGCAAACTGAGAGCTGAGGAATCCCCGCCCCCTGGTAAGCCGTAGCGCTGACCAGTCAGCAAAGCCGTGGCTTATCGTGGTGTGGAGTCTGGGCTTACTTAAGGATACGTTCGCGTTCTAGCCGGGTTCAGATCTGTAATAACGCCGACTCGCGAAAAAGCGAAAGATTCATGAAGTTATTGCATTAAAATTTAATGCACTACCTACATGAATCTTCCGCTTTTCCGCAAATGGTGGCTTAGCATCTTTTGTTTGACATTTAATGCACTACCAAATGTTGGTGTTGAGTATCCCCATACCGTACACGTACATACATGTGGCGCAAAACACTTTGAGCACGGAGCTCCAAGTTGGAGCCTCCAACCGCGGTACGAAGTGCTTGTGGCGCAGCTGGCGCGTCATCTTCGCCAACTGCAGGGGCCTCCCGCCCCACGCACTGAGTCAACGGCAGTAGTAAGTGACTTTATTTGGCCTTGACCATTAAAATCCTGGTGGTGGTCTCACTGTTTTTTCTTCTTCTACAGCTTCCTCTTTCTTGTTCTTGACGGTGTCTCGTTCTGCTGGTGAACCCTGATCTTCACGCGGGGGCTCTTCTTGATACTCTGGTTCATTCCAGATGTCCGGATCCGTCCGTCTAACCAGCTCCTCTCGCACTGAGTCAACGGCAGCCCATCCACGCGATCCCAATGATGACGGTCGTAACAAACATACGGGCATTGATTAATAGGCTTTGTTGGTCGAGGCTTTGCCTCAAGTCCGTCGTCGACAATCGACAAAGGACGATACTCTCTTCGCCAAATTTTACCGGTAACATCGAGCTCCAACCCGACTGGAGGCTAATATTTGAGCGCCAGAAACTCGCCCGGGCGCTATTTTCTTGGGCAGTGCTCCCCTTCGGATGCTTAATTAAGCCGCACTTTACTGGTTTCCACCTTTCCACGAATTACTGCTGTATGGCGATAAGACGATGAACGTCTAGGGTGTGCGTACTGCGATCTTTGTACGTCGCGATTGATTCCGAGCTTCGCAAATGGGAACATCTGGAAGGAGAGAATTAATTCTCGTTGTTTACTACATGTTGTATGGAGCAACCGACACCACACCACCAACAGCACGAAGGCCCACCTCAACCGACGACTCGAGGTCTTGTCATTCCAAAACTTTCTCGCTCCCCCACAAGTCCAAAACACCCAACCACCCGCACTCCACTTCACCATGCCGTCCCTGCGCACCATCGCCTCTTCATTCTTCGCTCTGGCGCTCGTCAGCGTCCCCGCCGCTCAAGCCGGCGCGTGGACTCCGGCCAACGTGACCGAAGCGGACAACACGCTGCTGATTTCGGCGGTGAGTGACGTGAGCTCCTACAGCTCCAGCGTCTCCACGTACCTCTGTGTCCACAAGGTCAACAGCCTGAAGAAGCAGGCGGGTAAGACCTCCAACTACAGCTTCGGCGTGACTGGTTGCAACGCCGGCGGCGAGGAGTTCGTGGGTCGTTGCCCCGATCTGACCAGCTTCCCCGGCTGCGGCAGCTACAACATCGCGGTTTCGTCGGACTCCAAGACCGGCAAGCTCAAGGTGACGTCGGTCAAGAAGCAGGCAGCTAAGCAGGCTCCGAAGCCGAAGAAGGAATCGCAGCAGACACCGAAGCAGGGCGAGCACGAGCAGCAGCCACCGAAGCAGGGTGTGCAGCAGGCTTCGAAGTAGGACTAGCATTCGAATTCGTTCTGCGCTTGTCGCGATCATAATGAAATGTTTGAGTTTATCTGAATACTACTACTGCGTAGCCTTTCAATATATGCTAATAAGTGTCGCTGCAAGAGCTGAGCTGAGCACGGGGGTAATAGTATCGGCATCGAACCACTATGCTTCTGGTAGTAACTCGATGTACATGTAGTACAATGTCCTTGGCCCGACACAATAAACAAGTCTTCGCATTCCAATGTTGCGCTTCCGACTTTGAACTCATCACGGCGTGGACCTTGCACAGAGTTCCTGGAGTTTTGATTCAGAGTCCTACGTGCACCTTTCAGTTATTTCGCCAAGACATGATCGGATTTCAAATGCTTCGAAGTCCAATGTTTGTACATTCAGATTAGTAAGTACTGTAGCTTTCCCGAAAGACAGACCCAGGTTACTCCTGCGCTTTTACTCTTCCTTGTTGGCACCTGAAGCCCAATTGGTGTTGATGTCCGCCATCTGGGAAAGCGGGTCGGTATTTCTTTCCTCTCGTTTGTATCGAGCGCAAAGCTGGATTACGATCTCTCCGACCTTTCAAACCGCTGGTAGGCAACTCTACCGCAAAAATGATCGGAATTCAGCTCCGCCTAGACAAAAGCACTGAACACCCCAATACATCGTGATTACCACAACTAGGAACAGCCGAAAAGAAAGTAGCGACCGACAAACCCCACCACGATAAAGACTCACCCCACCCGACGACTCGAGGTCTTTTCATTCCAAAACTTTCTCGCTCCCCCACAAGTCCAAGACACCCAACCACCCGCACTCCACTTCACCATGCCGTCCCTGCGCATCATCGCCTCTTCAATCTTCGCTCTGGCGCTCGTCAGTATCCACGGTGCTCAAGCCGCCGCGTGGACCAAGGTCAACGTGACTGAAGCGGACAACACACTGCTACTCTCCGCGGTGGGCGATGTGAGCTCCTACGGCTCCAGCGTCTCCACGTACCTCTGTGTCCACAAGGTCAACAGCCTGAAGAAGCAGGCGGGTAAGACCTCCAACTACAGCTTCGGCGTGACTGGTTGCAACGCCGGCGGCGAGGAGTTCGTGGGTCGTTGCCCCGATCTGACCAGCTTCCCCGGCTGCGGCAGCTACAACATCGCGGTTTCGTCGGACTCCAAGACCGGCAAGCCCAAGGTGACGTCGGTCAAGAAGCAGTCATCGAAGCAAACGCCTCAGCCGAACCAGGCATCGCAGCAGACTTCGGAGCAGGAAACGCAGCAGGCGTCGAGCCTGGACACGCAACGCTCGCCAAAGTAGGGAGCCGTAGTGACCTGGCGAATCGCTTGCGTTCGTACCGTAAATCCACAATACACGTTACATGAGTCATGTCTAAAGCAAAGTCTACGATATGTAGGAAATGGTTGGCAGTCAACGTATTCGCGCACTTGCATTCTTTTAGCCGAGCGTGTCGATACACGAAAATATTGAAACCCGAAACAGTGAACAGATTCGTGATCTTCATTGTCCTGGGTGGGACCCTTGCAAACGAAATGTAGTCTTGACTCGACTGATTTCGTTCCTTGCAAAACTCCCTATGTATTCAAGTGCTGCACTCCTTGGATGGGACTGCAGAAGGGGGGGGGGGTCGAACCCACATGCTACTGGAGATGGAGCATATCGTGTCGCCGATAATAATCGTTTGATACGAAGGGTTCACCTCGGGGCTAGATTCCGTCCCCATTGGACTTCTCAGCGTGTTCCTCGGTTTCGACCTACACACGTACGTACATGCACATTGTGGCTAGAACAACGATCAGGTAACACTTCACCCAGTGACTGAAGTAATTATCTCATTGTCGATCAGACGAGAACCGTGATAGGGCAAGTTGAAGCTAATGAAACTCGAAAGCCCCGAGATTGACTGTAAATAAACTTTACGTACAGTAACCCGGACATTTCTACCGAGCGCTAGAGCTGTCGACGTCCGGTGTTATCGAAGGTTAACACCCAGACGTCAAAAGTCGCCAACGGACGTCTGATCAACGCCCTTGACACCACCCGCTTGGTCACTATTTCGAAATAGTGAGATGCCACTTGTGGGGGCTGCTTCATTGCATATGGCGGCTCGCATTCTATTTTGTGGCATGTTAGCTCGACTACCGTAGTTGACTACAAGCTCAGGAACGCTAGATTGCCACCTTCTAAGGGATTGGATTCTCTACCCTTAGGCCTACGCGCCGATAATACACAGGTAGTCTCAGATAGCAGAACTCTTTTGGTCATGTGCTGTGTCAGCGAACTCACATCACCTCTAGGTTGTATTCCCGTGACTTGCAGGAAGGCTACAACTTCGTGGTGACAGACACGCCATACCTAGCCGCCAACGTGGCCAAGTTGATCGTCAACTCAGCTGACCCCTCCTCTGAGTAGGCCCGTACGACGTGCGGCAATGACCGACAGTCGGCCAGACTAACCAGTCTCGCGACACTGAGCGGGAGGAAGAGAACGGCTTCAAAGGTCCCATTCTCCCTCATGGAGTCGGAAGCCAAGTCCATCGACGACTCCAGAGACGCCTGTTCAACCATCAGCTCGTTTCGGTCTAGATGCTGCTGCTGAAAGTGCGCAAGAGCGTCAAGCACGTGGACGCACTCCTGGCCGACGTGAAGCTCATCGCGACGCTCGAGCACGCGCGCAGTGTCCCGTTCGCGGGCATGGCTTGGACTCACTGACGGACTTGTGCGCCGTCTCGGAGATTATGGAGGGCGGCGACTTACGCGCGTTGCTGAGTGTACCACAGGCTTCGAGCTCAGCAAGTTGACGATCGCTCGGAACGCGGCGTACGTGCTCACGTACCTCCACTCGCTTGAGACTTAAGTACTGCATCGAGACTTGAAGTCGATAACGTCCAGCTCGCCTCCAGCCTAGAGACCAATCTCACAGCTAAGCGAGAAGACGACGAGATGACGGCCGGCGTTGGCATGTCGCGGTGGATGGCGCTGGAGGTGGTGTGTGTACGTTGACATGTTCTTGGTCGGAGTCGTACTGCCCGTGTTGGACCAGCATGTCATTTCGTATTCACACGCAAAAGGCTGCGGGGATATTGACTCAGACCACAAAGTCTCTGAGGTGGTCATCATCTAGATGATGGCGCTGTTTAGTTTTCATCAGGTTAGTTCAATCGATGCCGGACTTGTGCACGGCTTGTGTGTCTCTGGATCCGACGGAGTGGCCCAAAATTGCAGAAGCGCTCTACCATCTTCATTCAATACTATCGCAGAAGCACCATTGAAATGAGTTACATACGTGAAGAAGTTTCGTTATGAAGACGCACACAAACATTATACATGTTAGTTACAGTGTTGTCATCACTAACTAGATACATATCATGCTGCTCCATTTTGAGCCTTAAACACCATATCCCGAACTGTGCTAGCCTTCAGCGAACAACGTCGTTTTGTAACTGTGTTACCTGCAGTGGAAAACGCGCGCTCTGAGGGAACCGATGTAGCGATGCATCCAAGCCACTTGCGAGCAAGAACAGCAATAGTCGGAAATTTTGAATGGTTCTGCTTCCACCACGACAAAGCCGATGGGGGCTTGTCGGGATCTTTGACCTCCGCCTCGCTCGACTGCTTCAAGTAGCTGCTTAGCTCCCACTCGCAGTCAGTCTTTAACTTGTCGTCCGTCGCAGCTGATGATCTTGACGTTCTCGATCCGTACAACATCTTTAGGAAGCTCTGTCGAGCGCGGTCTGTAGCATCAGTCATTCGCTTTTCAGGGCTTTGAGAACGAGCTGCGTCGTTGTGAACCAAAGCAGACTTCTTCTTTAGCACGAACATCTCATCGGCAAACTGCTCCCGCGCCTTCTCATATTCATCCGCAGTGAAAATCGCCGAATTCGTCATGTAGAGGTCAAGCAACGATATCCACAAAAGGACGGGGTCTGCCTCCTTATCAAACCGCTGCTTCAACAAGGCTGAAAAGCTTCGGCGGACGGATTGCATGATGGATAGCACTTCTATTGCGTATGCCTCCTTCTCGACACTTGTATAGAGAACATCAAATATTTGTTGGTTGTCCAGCGATCGCTTGAGTGAAGAGATGAAAAGATGAAGATATATCAGCGTAGGATAGGTCTCTCCATCGAGCATAGTGGTGGCAACGCTGAACGGGGCCAACAGCTCGACCAGGCACTGAATCATGAACCAATGCTTGGCACTTGGAAGCTTCAACGTTTTTGTAGATCGATCGTTAAACTCCTTCTCGCCTTCTTCCGACTTAATGTACAGGAAAAATCTTTCACCACAGGCTGCAAATCCAAAAAGCGCTGGAGCATAACCATTGTGCTGTTCCATCTCGTCGGGCAATCGATCAACACTTTTAGGGGCTCTTTTCGAGTAGACTGCAGCTCATCTAGTCGATTGCGAGCCTTTTGTGAGCGATGGAAGTAGTCCGCCAGCTTTCGGAACCTTCGAACCGTTTTGCGAACCAGCTCCATATCAGCCGAGCTAATTTCCATAGCCGCCGATTTCTCGGCTTCTGCAACAAAACTGGCAACTTCCCCGCAAAGCGCATCAATATCAGCTTCACTAATATACTCTTCGTCTTCACCGTCGTCGTCCGAGTCCGGGCCATTTTCCAAGGCATCCAGCTGCTCATCTATCCACTGGGTTTCCGTTTCCACATACTGCTCACTGCGCACACAGACGTCGTTGCCGAGAGTACTGCCAACTTGGCCAGGACTAACACCGGTGCTGGCACCACCAGTAACTGCTATCGCCTTCTTTCGTTCATCTCCTTTCTGCAGAAGCGCCGCGGCTACAACGAAGTGAAGTGAGTGCGCTGCGCATGATCGATGATTGAGCCCAAGGAGGGTGCATCCACGTTTCATGTTCAACGCAGCATCTCGTAGAAATCGAACACACTTCTTGGGGTCCAGACGCCACCACACAAAGCAACGTAACAGTACATCTGCAATGGCTTCTCCATCGTGTTTTCCAGGAATAGAGGTAACTTCAAGTGTCCACGACTTCATGTTGAACAGGCTGAACCGATAAGCTTATAAAGCTTTCACACTTTATCGAAGTCCAAATATCCGACGAGGCCGAATAGAAGTCACATTCGTCGTCGCTCACCAGCATCACTCGCAGTGACAAACGGCGCTCTGAAGCATTCTCGTGGACACGGAGCGCGACCGTTTGTCTCGACGGGATCTCAAGAACAGTGGTTGCGCTGTTTGCAAACCTTTTCGCCTTCGCGAATCCTCTGTCGCCGATGATACTTGTAGGCCGCAAATCCGTACCCACCCATTCCGACAAAATGCCCTCGAAGAAGCTCTGTTCCTATTCATCTTTTCGTTCAAACAAGTTCACCAGTTGGTTCGATTGTTTCAGGGCTGCTTCACGCCGCTCATTTTCTTTGAAAGCCCGTAAGGCCTCGATGTGGGATTTCCGCATGTGGAGGCCAACCAAACTCTTTCCCTTCTTGATGGAAAGCCCCTCCTTGCATCCAAAGCAATAGAAGCTTTTGGCGTGGTCGCGGGTGAGGTCTTGCCTTGGAATATCTTTGTACTTGTCGTCTACCACACATACGACGAACTGCCAGTACGTCTTGTCCCGCTGCTTAGGGGCCTCAAATGCCCTTCCAGCCGGGCAACTCGTGACGCCTTTGGCGGTCGGGACCTGTTGAAGTTGTTTGTGTGAGCTTGGGCTGAAAGCTGAATGGTTTAACCGGGCTGCATTTTGCATGCGGGTTTCGGATGGCGCAGTCAGCCTTGCACGCGTTGGTCTCGACGGGGTACTTGTCCTTGAAAGCTCCTCTTGGTGTAGTTGTCTTGGATGGAGTTGGGCACTTTCGTGCTGGTCTCCGCGGAGAGGTTTTTGTTGGAGTTGGTTTTTTTGCCTTTTTCCGAGGTGGCTTTGGCGACGACGCTGGGCGGCTTCTTGAAGACGACGCTGGACGGCTTCTTGAAGACGACGGTGTTGCGCAGCTTCTTGGAGGGGGGCTAGCCACCGGCCAGACGTGGCCTCGCATATCGGAATGAGCTTCCATGCTTACAGGCCTGTGAGTGTGGACTTCGATCTGGGCGGCGAATTGGAGGATGAGGCCGACAACAGACCACTGGTCGTTGATCTGAAGCTCACTCACGCAGGAAATGGACGGCGCCCCGGCATTTGAGATCTTGTCCATCCCGAACACTTGATGTGGCGCAGCTTGCTTCGTGAATGTGGCATTGACGAGCTAAGACATGGCGTGCTTCTGATTGGCGTTCAAATAACCTTTTTGGCCAATTATATGGCTTAATTTGGTAGGGTGTCAAGGGACGTCAAGGCGACGTCGATAACGACCCTTCACCAAGGTGTTGCTGACGTCCAGTCGACGTCCAGAAGCCCGGACGTCGACAGCTCTACCGAGCGCAAGTCCCCAACTGCGCCAGCCGCTGACAGTCTGTCAATACACGCTCACTCGCAGATCTCGCTGTGGTTCCTCTTCTCGCACGCCACCGAGCCAGTGCGCTCCTCTAATC
Organism: Phytophthora sojae; assembly: GCF_000149755.1. Taxonomy (NCBI): domain Eukaryota; phylum Oomycota; class Peronosporomycetes; order Peronosporales; family Peronosporaceae; genus Phytophthora; species Phytophthora sojae. The sequence goes on along the minus strand of NW_009258120.1, from coordinate 3,739,675 downwards.
GGTTCACGTGTTTCCGGCACTTCTACATCTACTTCTACTTCTACTTCTACTTCTACTTCTACTTCTACTTCTACTTCTACTTCTACTTCTACTTCTACTTCTACTTCTACTTCTACTTCTACTTCTACAGCTACGGCTCATTTGGGCGTTGGCATTGATCACACTGCTTTCCTGACACAAGCAAACGCCCACTTCCCACATCACTATTTTGGTTTCCTTGGCTGCTGTCGCTTCCTAGCTCTTCACTGTGGCGCTGCTGGGTACCGCAGCCGCCAAGAAGGCCAACAAATGGTCACGACGGTGACCGTTGCAGACAGCGAATTGCTGGATATCACGCTAGGCGACAAGACCGCCTACAGCCCCAATGTCGACATTTTTATCTGCACCCGCGTCATCGAAGGACTGGGGTAGCCTTCGATTTGGGTCAACCCCAGGTCAGATCAACGCTGGCCAACGCACCGATTCTACAAAGCACATGTTAGTGAAGCTCCAGCTGTAGAGTACTAATGCATCTGGTTCATCGTGGTGCAGTGATTGATGGACATGTCAAACACATCGACAGTGATGTATTTTGACTGCATTCTTGTGGCAGCTGCGCCATTCCTTAACTTACCCCAGCGCGAGCAACGTGCCGTTCGTACGCCTATCTACATCCGGTCTTCACCGGTTTCCCTCACGCCCAGCCTCTAGCTCGACTGAGGCGTGTTGCCGATGGACAATGGGGCTGCAGCGTGGGGGAGGCATGGCTTGGCCGGCGTACGATGTACTACGCCGACACTACACGACGGATTGCAGGTACATACATGTAATTATTGAAGAATTCTTTATCTAATGTGAAGGAAGCCTGGTCAAAATTACTCTGGATGAATTATTCCTGATTAATTACTCCGGATGAGTTACTCCAGATGCACGAACTCTTATTATGAAATATGCATGCTTCAGATTGAGAAGCTTTATCGAGCTACCGGACCAAGCATTCAGCGCTTAGACGTCGAGGCAACGAGGTCTATATCCGTTCCGCTCTGCAAAGCTACAAAAATACTGCATGCGCTTGGGCTATCTAACTCTGTGTTCGTTATCTTATTGCGCTCGAATCAGCAAGATGAAGATGCACGCGGCTGTGTGGCATTTCGCCGATACCGACGGGAACAAGTACACCAAGAAATATGCACGCAAGGGGAAAGGTCTACATGCCACCGATCGGGAATCAAGCGACAGTAAATGGCTGCGGAACCACGGCGGCAAGCGCATCCGGGACGCCTGGAAGGCGCTGTCTCCCAAGACGAAAGCTCGTTTGATGCAGGAGACGCCTGATGATACGTTCCCTGATCAATCAGAGGGGATATTAGATGAGCGCACCAAGGCGACGCCACAACCGACATCGGTAGCGATGCCGTCCACGATTCGGACCAAGCGCAAGACAAACGCAAGCTGTCTTCCTGGTGCAAAGGCGGCTACCCCAGCGTTGTCGGCTGCTTCGACTGAAATGGCAGCATTGGGCCATGTATCTACTTTAGTTCGAGGTCCCAAGACCGGCCCCACCTTACCACAGAGTGAAGGCAAGGACTTGACACACCTCAGGGCTGTGCTCAATCGAAATCGATCAAAGTACTACAGCGTGGTGTGCGAAGAGGAAGAGCTACGAATCAAGACGGCCTACAATAATGGGAGCCTTGCAGGGGTCATTGAAGCTATGGCTTCGGGCGTAAAGAACGCCATTTATCTGGCGCATTCACGAGACCGATGTCAAACGAGCACAGACGCGTTTAGAGCTGTTTGCCTCCGGGTTGGCGATGTTTTAACGAGCGCCATGTCGAACACCTCGTTTCCCCCAGAACCCAATTACGACAGCGATGCACCAAGCCCCGAGTTTGCTGCCGGAAGAATTAATCAAGCCTGGCGAAATTATCAGCACAGCGTAAAAGAGCTACGCTCCGCACTTGCCCAGAATGGTGTTGATGGTGATCCTGATCCTTCTTTGCTCGCTTCCATCCACCCTGCTTTCGCTTCAAATACCAAACGCTAAACAATCGACAAGAACCTCGGCCTGTATGCAAAGGTAAAGCGCTGGTATATATTGGTCATGCATTAAAGAATATAGATTTCATCATCTCAACACCTTGATCGGCTTGGTTCAGCTGCTGATGTCGCTGTCAGAGCGTTTGGTGTCGCCCTGATCGTAGTACTCGGTTCGCTCATTCGCACGGGCAATATCTTATACTGTCACAACGGCCTCTCCATGACGGCGGTGAACCACGTTCGCGCGTAAATCAGGTCGCAATACGTTCCTTTGATCATCTTCGCTAGATTCACCTTCAACTTCACTGGGCGAAGAATCCCCCGAACTATCGACAGGGTCAGGAAGCGCGGCAGGTTTTGGGAGCCGTATTGGAAGTCGTTCAGGTGCCTTAGCTCTGCCCAGCCTTCAAGTTTGCATATCTACGAGCGAATTTTTCAATACCCACCACGAAGTCGGGCAAGTTGGGATGGGCCTCGAAAGATGCGTTCATCTCCCTGTTGAACCGTTCGAGGGGGTTATTCGTCCTGCTGATCGTCGCTCTTGAATAGGGCTCAACATTCCATAGAGCAGGCGGGAACCGAAGAATCCACGTTCGAACAAAGTACCTCCAGAACTTTGTCCACTTCTCTGCAGAATACCCACGTCCCTCTCGAATGCACTCGGACTCGATTTTGGCATTAACCCATGGTATTCCCTGTTTCTTCACCTTTTCCTGCTTGATGACAGTGAGAATATCCAGTACACCATGGCTCATGGCAATTGAACACTCGCGGTCGGGAATGCCGTATGCCTTCATCTTGCGCCGACAAGCTTGTTTAAAGTGGAACAAACATCCGACCACGGACGTATTGGGAAAGTGATCCTTAATAGCGCGAATGAAGCCAGCCTCAAAGTCGCAGTACACAAACTCAGGATCTAGGGCATAGTCCGTCTCATCCAGGACAAGTCGCATCACATGGAAGTAAGCATCATACTTCTTGGAAGAGCACAACACGAAGGCAGCAGGATAGTACGACTTTGTGGGCCTGTCGTAGGTCGAAAATATCACACACTGTTTGAACTTCGGTGGCACAGACCTAAACGTTCCGTCAACAAACACATCCGTCTTTTTGTGTTTGAGCATGTTCAAAAGAACCGGATGTGCCCAACCCAAAATCCGCTGTCGGCACTTGCTGGTGCGGTCGTAATAGGAGTAGTGGAACAGGAAAAAGTTGGACCCGGATGGAGTCCCGTCGTCCAACTGGACCTGCGACCAAGGTGAGACTTCGATTTGACCAAAAACAGATCCGCCGAACTCCTCCGCTCTAGCTCGATTCACACGTCGTAAGACTTCCTCCCTCGATAAACCGGAGATCGCAATGTCGTGTTCGGGTTTCCGTAGAATTTGACCCTCACGATATCCCAAATAACAGCGCGATTTGCTGTAGTCGTGACGGCTAACGTGTCAACCGCCCTCTTCATTGCTTCTCTCACATTCTGGTTAACGCTGGGACCAATCTGGTATCCTTCACCTGGTACTGCAGATGTACCACAAGTGTGCGGAGCAAAGTTGCAGTACGATTCCAAGCGGAAGTCGAAGTGGCATTTACCTCCGCAGTCCATGCTTCGGTAATGGCTGCGCCGGTAATAAACCTTCTTGCTCGTCTTCCGAATTCTTGTGTACTTATATCCACCAATCCACTTGTTCGTTCGTCCCGTCCTACGGGGCTGACCAGACTCGCCGAGACCAGCAGAACTGTCGTGGCTTTGGTGCTCTGAAACCAAAGTGTCCCCAGTAGCGTCGAAACTCTCGTTCTGGTGCGTGTTATCCGGAAATCCGAACTCGTAGTCTTCGTCAAAAGTGTTGTTTGAGTGTGATAGATCCGTAGTGTCCAAGCGGGGAGGGGCCGCAGACTCTGCATCGACTGGCTCTGGATTCAAAATGAACGCCAGTGTGAGTTGAACACGTCTGGATAATAAGGCGTCGCTAGCGGCATTAAGCGGTTCGACATTAGCGGATTCGCGTTCCAGTGTAGTGTCTGGGGCGAATCAACCGATATAGCAATGTGTTAGCATTCATGAAAAAGTTACCAAGATTAATCCGCTTTTTCAGTTGTTCTCACCAACTTGCGTGTCTTGAGCTTGTTGCTCGACGGCAGGTTGCTCTGGTGCTAGCTGAGCGAGACGCCGCGATCGGCGTCGTGTTGAGTGTGAAGCCCGCTGCTGCCGTGTACTCCGTGAAGTGCGAGAGCGCGACCGCATCGCTGAGTCGCTTCCAAAGCTCAAATGATGGAAGTTATGCCGGATGAAGTTGAGCTCTAGCGTCAGTTTTCCTTTTGCACCGACACTTGCGTAACTACCGATTGACCGTTGCCACTTTCCATTGTAGGTGTTGTTTACATAAATTGGCACGAAATACTGGCTTACTCAAGAGCGTCAATAGGTGCTTACATGTTAGTGTGCGGTATGTGTGATACATCTAGCACTACTGGCAATGACAGTTGACTCGAGTAATCAGCACATGGCACGATTACTTGCGTTGACCACTTTTGACCTGACCTGGGGTTGACCTGTTTCGGGCTCTTCCAAGGACTGGAGAGGCAGACCTCGACTGCGAGCAAACATGTTCGTCAGGCTGGAGGAACCAGCTACAAGTTCATCGTGGGCGGTTGCCTGGTGCGCAAAGAGGCGATGGGTCGTCGCTCGACTTTATTCTTCTACCCCGAGTGCGACAACTTCGACACCGCCATCTCCCTGGATTCGAAGACGAATGACTACACGGTGACGTCGATCACTGTGCACAAAATGAAGTCCAAACACTAGACAGCAAGACATTTGTCATTCAAGGGAGCGCCACTTCCCAAAGTATTTGTATCTGTCCGATGAAATTCGATGTTTAACTTACTGGTAGCTTCACGTCACGCTTATTGTTCTACCTCAGGCATTTGGTACCCGTACTATTCTACTCGTACACGCGCAGTAGCTGGACAGTCAATAGTGGTGAAAATTTCGAGCAATGACGTGGAACAACAAAACTTTCATCATTCGCTACATGCATTTCGTGCGCATTGTAAGCAGGGAAACCCTTGGGTGCTTATCTGCTTGTGTGGCTTACCACTTCATCCGACCTGTCAGTGACCGATTGCTCCTCAATTGCGGTCACCCTGGTCGTGTCGCCCTTCGAGATGAAGACATTGGGGTGATATGTATGAGCTGTTACTTTAGCACAGTTCGGCTGTTGCCCATCTACAGCCCCTGTTCGCCTGTCATGAGCCCTGTTCAGCTGTTGATTTCTGTTTAACCTGCTACTTTCTTCATGGATTTCTCCTGAGATGAGTGTGGACTGTGGATTACACTCCCTAGACCCCAGCAGTGGGAAATCTTACTCCGAGTTGCGGGAACAGGCCCATTCGCAGGAATGCTCGGCAATGGTTTCCGCCTCTCGAAACTCCGCGCGGCCCTAATTTGCGAGTACAGTACCAGGTTTTCTTCTGCTACGTGCCCTTGCAATCGCTCACTACCTTCTGCTACATGAACCTACAGCGCTTTGGTTTTACTTCTGTTCTCCATTGATTCTTCAGCGGACAAGAGCAGTCCATTTGCAAGTTACTAGCTATGGGAATAGCCGATGTACCTATGGCTGAAGTGCTTTTGATGAGGCGGTTTTGAATTATCCAAGAGCGAGTATGCGCGCGAATCGCAGCTTGAGCTCGCAACTGGCATTTAATCTAAAATACTACGTAGTATCTGTTGGAAAACAACAGCTGACCTGGGTCCTTGACAGGTCAATAGGAGCTGTACGGTGCCAACAGCTCGACAGTGCTGGAACAGCAGGTATTAATTATTTTCCAAGATGTTGTAAGGTCCATCGTTGGGGCATTGCCCTTCTTCTCGGCACTCCAGGCACAGCCGAGCACCATAAATTTGGTGCTATTAGTACCGTCGATTGGCGAGCCGACCACGTCGTAGGCTCAGATGAACGTGGAGATGTCGGGGCTGTACGCGTCTAAGTTGGTCAGCGTCGCGTAAAGAAACTTTCGGTCAGCTTCAGTAGCAGACGATTACGTTAACGGGCGAGGAGAAGGCGTGGCGAGCAACACTAAACCCACAAGAGGCAACGCAATGGCACCCAGCGAGAGCATGGAGGAGGAGTACTGCATTTGTGCTTGACGGCGAAACTTGGAGAATGGTCGTCTTCAGCAATCTGCACCTCAAGGCTTTCCCGTCGCTGGTTGTTCACCGGAGATTGTTCTGCCCCCAAAGGAATCAGCTTAAAGCTCGGTAGGTCGTTGTATTTCTAGGAGGCCTCCTTTACCAACTCTGGCAAACGATCGTTGACCCCCTGCAAGTTTTGTCGCCCTACTCACGATAAATATCTATGTGACAAATTCTTGCACATATCGCCCAGATATAAATTCGAGTTCAGCCCTACCTTCTACGTGGTGCTTTCCTCTTATGACTTCGGAAGAAGAGCGCACAATAAGCGTTTCCCGTACAGAAATCTGCCTCAATACCGAACGGGTATACAATACATAACCTCATATAAATAATACTTCAAGGTCCAACAACAGGACGAACGGAGATGGGCAAAGGTACTGATATAAAAATCCAGGATACGTTTGTTTGGCTAAAAGTACTCGGTTTGGAAATTGGCACCCTTTTGATTGTCTGTGCGATCTTCTCTGTATTTACGATTCCACTTTCACATTTGCGCACTACCCGCTAAGCCCTCTACGAGTAGTACAAAGTAGAGCTACTAACCGCACTGATGTGGTGCGAACACGCTTGATCGAAGGTCAGCGCTGAAACAACTCAGCAAGCGTCAAATCCCGTCTAAGATAAACTAATTCAGTACAGCCTTTTCTCTGGTAACGCTGAGATCACTTTATAAACCTAGAGCCCTTATATATATCAGGCGTTCGGTATTCAGGCAGAGTTCTGTAGAAAGCTCGGTATTGTCACCGTCGTCGACGTTGAAGTGCAAGATAGAACCAAGATTGATTAATTGGTGTGAGCACACCAAGTATATAAGCGGATGTCCATGAATGAAATATAATGGTTTATGCTCTAGTCCAAGTTTCAAGAACTTGAGGTGTGCGCACACCAAATATCTATTTCCCAACTGGAATAAGAGATGGTCGCGCCGATCCGATGGGTGAGCAGCTTGCTGCTGCTGTGCTGCGCGGGCGCCAGCGCCGCGCGCGCAGTGGGCGAGCAGGTAGCAGCAATGGACGCGCTGGTGGCTGCCAAGATGGAGGAGACGCAGCGCGCGTACGCCGTCGTGGCACAGCAGCTGCGTGACGCCAGCCAAGTGGCGGAGCTGTTCGTGATGGAGGACACTCAGCTGGAGCTGCTGGCAGTGGAGACGCGCACGCAGTTGGCGAGGGTGCAGGAAGAGGTGAGGCGCGAGATGCAGCGCGCGCTGCAGGAGGTGGACGCGCGTCGCCGCGCGGCGGTGGGGAACGTGACGGCGTGGCGGGAGACGGTGGAGGCGCTCAGGGCGGCCACGCGCGCGAAGCGGCAGGCGCTGAAGGAGAAGCAGCTGGAGAAGGAGATTGAAGAGGAGAAGGAGGTGGAGAAGAAGGCGCAGCGAGAGCTGGTGCTGCTGCAGGAGCTCGAGAGACAGAGAGAAGAGGAGAAGCAGTTGGAGATGAAGCTGAAGCAGGAGGTGGAGAAGGTGAAGGAGATGGAGAGATTGCGGGAGGAGGAGAAGAAGAGACAGGAAATGCAGCAGCGATGGCTACAGGAAGAGCAGCAGAAAATGAAGCTGGAGAAGCAGAAGAAGTTGGAAGTGCAGCGAAAGTTGGAGGAGAAGGAGCAGCAGAAGAAGTTGGAAGAGCAGAAGAAACTGGAGCAGGCTAAACGACAGCAAGCGGTGGAGGAGACGAGTCGCTCCAAGTCACCGGAGACTGGCGACGCTGGTGACGGCACTGCGGGGTCTGCAGGAAAAGGTGAGATCCATGGCGCTGTCAAGAGGCTGCTCGACGTTTACGTCTCATGGGAGCGAGTGGTGCTCGATGCAGGTGCAGCGATCTATCGCCAGTTGGTGCTGCCGGTCGTGGCGATCTTGGGGTTCTTCGTCGTGCTGACGGTTGTCATCGCGCGGTATCACGCCATGAAGCAGGCGCGGCGCAACCGGCGAGTGTTGTACTCTGGATACCCCAAGACGTATCGTTCCAAGACAAAGCAGGAAGCAAAGGGCGTGCCAAGTGAAAGCGGCGATCTACGCCCTCGATATCGCCCTGCAGCTCCCCGCCGAGACCCAAACGATTTTATTGGAAACTAAGTCGTGACTGCGGAAGTTATGTTTTTCCTTGGTCGGACTCCGTTCTCCCTCAACTCGCCAAAGCCATCGGAATGAGCGCGGCGTGAATATATTTAAATCTGGCTAATTGGTGCAAGCTGCTTGTCGATCATCATGAACCGCGAGGTTGAAAATAAATTGATGATGAAAACCACTTGAGATTGCAACATCGGAATGCGTCGTGTTTATCTACGAAGTATACTTAAGTATCCACTTAATTCGAGGCCTACATGTTTAGTGCTTCGACTTTTTCGCCTTGTGCAAGGAGATCGAGTCAACCGCGTAGTCGCCGGTCTTCGCGTCCGGCGAGATCACGACGTCGAAGTTGCCACATTCCGGGTAGAAATACGACTCGAAGCAACGCCCTCCGTACTCCTTGCGCACAAGGCAACCGCCAACGACGAACTTGTAGCTGGTGGAGTCCGAGTCAGCCTGGCGAACGTGCTTGCTTGCAGCCGCTGTCTTCGTTTCCAGCCTTCGACGACGCGGACGCAGATGAAGTCTTGGATACTGGGGTTGTAGGCGTTCTCGTCGGCCAGCGTGGTGTACAGCAGCTCGCTGTTAGCAGCCGTCACCGCAGTCTCCGACCACTTGCCGGCAGTCGATTTCTTGGCAGACGCGGTAGCCAGCAGCGCCACAGCGAAGAGCGACGAAGACAGGGAGACCATGATTCTGACAGTGATGAGGGAGGCTTGCTGGGGCCACGGAAGATTGGGCAATGACAGCCCAACACCAAAGGATGCTGACCTGCAGCTGTGGGTGTAGAACCGATTGGAGGCACGTACTGTACCGGCTTGGTGGCGTGCCTAGCAGAGGAACCGTAACGAAATCTGCTCGTGAGCAGAAAATGCTGGTGACAGAAAGAAATCTCGTCTTGGGGGTGACCAGAGTCCGGCGTGCACGGATTCAGAGTGGGGTTTTCAAAAGAATTCGTGGTGAAGGGGGTCAACTCTCTACGATTTACTGAGTGAAGGGGCAATGGAGAACAAAACGCCACAATATCGGCTCCAGATTATACTAACTTCAACCTACCCTATCGTACTTTTGAAGCTCTTCTGCTCGAAGATGAGGACAACTGGTTGAAGTGGACTCTGTCGGTAAGTGGGGCGTTAAGTTCAGTATATGATATGCGGGAAATTAGTTCGCTGGAAATACGTAACGTTACCGTTTTTCAAAGCGGTCGCGACCAGCAACAAACCGCGGTGTCTGAAGAGTTACTGTAGGAATGACGCCAACAGCAATACATTTTTGCCAAAATACTGTTCGCAAAACGATCCGTTTATTCTGAAAATGAAAATGAAAATAAAGCTGTTAGTGGTTGTCAGACTTGGATGCAAGCCCTGGATGCAAGTAGGAGCATTAGCCAATGACAGGATGCGAACTTTGACTACGTTTCCAAGCTCGCTGGATCCAATCAGGCAAAGGGTTAGGCGAAAGGTCGCCTAACCAATCAGGTGACCCTCGCCTCATTCAAAAAGATGCCAACTCGTACTCGCTGGAGGCCCGTGCTTTAGCGCAGTTCGCACTGCAGCACTAGATGGTCGCTGCCCCGCCACTTGCTGTAATCTGCCTCCGTGGATAGCCAATCCAGGACGACCTGCAGAGATGACTTGCCGTCGGTGACCGCATCGTGGTCTTAGAAGACCAGCTTCTTCTTGGTCTTCGCGCTTAGTTCGCTTGCCGCGACGAGATCTTCGTGCTGTTATTTTGTGTGTCGCTCACTCCTTGGACTCCAAGTAATCTCCTGGAAAGAAAAAGCTGGGGTAAGATCTCTTGTAATGCAGGGGAATTTTGTCCAATAAGATGATGAGATTCTTCTTGGAAAGCGGCTTGCATCCAACTCTGACAACCACTGAGGAATTTCCATAAATCAGTTATTTTCACTGAGATTTGTCAAAGGGATTGTGATAATTGTTTGCCATTAGATCTCTAGCCCAATTATTGCGTATTCATTCGAATTGTCGCCAATTCATAGAAGCTCAAGTAGTATAACGGGAACTTCACGAAAATCAGAGAACTACAGCGAGTGATATTATCTGCATTTGGCCTACGAGCTTGTCAATTCTGCAGCGCTCACATATTGAGTGAATAGTCGCATATCCCTAAAGCTAGAGCCATATCCTCCTATTTGACGTAATCAACACTCTCGTCGTCAAGAAGCCCTCGTTTTCACCGTCACTCGCATGCTGGTTCGCACGCTCAGCAGGGCGCCAAATGGGCACTTTAAGTCCCCACAATGTTCTATCTGCCAGCTATCTTCGAATAGAGCTCCACAAACGCTAAAACGTTTCGGTGCATAGGCTCGCAAGCGAGATATGCTTCCCGTAGCTTATATCGAGGACAGCAATGGTCAACATCTTCCTGACGGACACTCTTTGGTGACTGGTACGACGGGCAGCTTGCAGCCGAGCAAGGGCATAGACTCCTATAGCAACTCCATTGGGCTGTGTAGTCGGATCTGTGCTCACTGGGTGCTTCTTTGGGAGTTTGCGCTCATACCGTCGTTAGGGGACAACCATGTACTCTATTCAGATTAGAGCTACTGAGGCAAGGCGGGTGAACGCCTTTTCCGCCCAGGTGTATAGTGTGCGAATGTTCCGGGAGAACAAAGTCCCTTAGAACTTCTCAGGCGGATATACCAGAAGATGTCCGCCCGAGATGGCGTGTGTTCCTTGTGACAATCCCTCTCGGGTCGTTTGTCTTCGAACCAAGGAGCTCGGCCGAGTTGGTGAGTTGTTGTACACTGTTGGGTTCCCGAGCGAGGTGCGATACGTACTTCCAAACGTAGCCCCTACGACTCTGGACGATAACCACAAATACAGAGTTATACACAAATACAAATATCCGTCACTTATTCTTTCGGACCCTCGGACAGTGGGCACTACTCCAGTCAACTAACGAGTCGTATCCAGGGTACTGGTCAACCCTGGGCGACTTCAAACGCGCACCACTCCCAAATGTACTGAGAGAAAATAACCAACATCAATACCCTACCACACAATAGGCTTCCAGCCAAGTCCCAGGCGGAGCTATTCACTCCGCCCGAGATGTAATCGATAATATGAAATGCAGGACCTCGCTCTGGGCGAGAATACGGCTGCAACTAGAAAATAAAATAGGCGGATCACCCTGAGACGCCTGTACGCCCCAGTCCCCTTACCTAACTTGGCGTACTTACTTCAGGGAGATATCTAACCACGGTCGTACCTAGCCGCGGTGCCCGGTCGTCCTGCGCTTCCTGCTCTTCTTGGCGGCTTGCGGGTTTTAGCGGAAAACGAACTCTATTTATCTTTTATCTCTGTGGCTATCTTCCTGCAACTTAGACATGCATTGATTTCACTATACCGCGGTTGACGTCGACATCCCGGTCGAGCCAAAATCCAGTGTATGTCCATCCTTGGTCGGTCTGCCTGGTCGGTCGGAAACATCTTGACTTGAGTATACCTTGATCGTATCTCCCAGACTCACACCCGGCCAGCGCGTCCCTCATAGCATCAGCGGTCAACGTGCAGTATTTCAGCTCGTCACCTCTGGATCCAGTACGAGTTATCCGAAATGCAGCCACCATCCAGATGTACCAGCGCTGATCGGTTGCAACAGGTCGTCCCACTTCACCGTCATCTCGTTCCTGGTTCTTCCTCTCGCTTGGCGTCCGGCTTCCCCGAGTGCAATTCTAATTGGCAATCACGACCAAATCAATCTTCCGACGAATCACAATCCAGTCACGCAAATGCGGCCGACTCCAGACTGCGACTTAGACCCTGAGAACATCCGCGCGATCTCGACCCTAATGGACCGGGCATCCGGTGTTGTTCACACGATCGAAATCGCAGAGCAGTTCACGGTCACGGTGGGATTCCGGAAACCACATCGCTTTCGTGCAGCGCTTCAGTTTGACTAGGTACTCCCGGCTCCGGCAGGGCGTGCACGAATCTTGGGACCATCGGAGATCCAAAATGGCTTCGACTACGTATGCGTCGCCTTCGAAATCAGCTTTGCACTGGTCATTTGGAATCCCCAGCGCGTCTGTATTGGCGGCTTCACTGAGGTCACGATCTTCGTGCGGAAGACCATCGCCCCAGTCAACTTCATCCAGACAGATAGAATCGAAAAACTCGTCCCCGTCTGGATAAACTTCGCCTGAAGAAAACTGGTCCGTCTCCGAATGCTCCTCGCGTATGTCATCGCGTTTGTTGGTCAGCGGCTGATGCGTCTCCGGGTCGTCCGTACCGTCCGATGTGTCGCCAGCGCCTGGATCCCGAAGCATATCGTCCCTGGGATGGCTGACGGGGAATATTGCCTTCTTGGTCCTCTTTTGGAGTTGTTCCAAGAAGTCTTTCGTAGATCCAGATCGATCCAACAACTGCTTCGGCCATTCGCATGCTTTGATTTCGCCGCCGATCCGTCCCGAGTTCCGTAGCGTTTGTGCAAGTCGTTCTGCTCGAAGTGCGGATTGAATCTCAATTTCACTCCGGCGAATCAGGCGCTGCCATTCCCGATATCTTCGTAAACCCGGCCGGACAAATTGGCCTGATTTTGGAAAGCATCCGAACTCGACAATCCGACCGATTGGTGTTCTGGCATCCAGCCACAGCATTTGATTGGAGATGTTCACGACCTTCAGAGCCACCACCCAGGACCTTACGGCATAGATGGCTTTCGTCACCCAACGATCGCCTCGTCCAGGCCAAACGACATCCCGCTGCGGATTGCTGTGCTCGTACTGGATCCGAACAACTGCGTATTCTCCGGGACGAAGGTGAAGCGTCTCTCGCGGTGTGATAGGCAGATCCAGACCACCGTTCTTCGAAAAGACGTTTTGTTTGGGGAACACAACTCGTGTTTCGTCTGGACGTTTATCATCTCGATCCACCAATCTCACTCCAGCCGAATACATGAACTCCGTTCCAAACAGCGCATCGACCCCCTCACCGACATTTGCCACGAGGACATCCAAAATGTATATAACATTTGAATCCAATGTGATCTTGACTTCAGCACTCGCGGTTACGATTGTTGGAACGCGTCCCAAACCTGCACCTCGGAACGGCTTAGAGAAGCGAAGTTTGAGCTTGAGCCCACGCGCAAGGTTCAGACTCACTACGCTTGCCGACGTTCCGGGGTCCAGGAGTATTCCAGTTCGACGTCCATTTACAGCTCCATCGACCATCGCCACACGCTTCATTCCATCGAACAGGTGATCTCTCCAACAACCACGACGTTCACCCGGTTTCAATCGGATTTCGACGACTCCACCCGGATTAGACACCTCCAAACGAGACGATTCCAACTCCAGATTCGAGTTGTTTTGATCCCGTGGAGCTGAACCGCCAGTCTGGATCACTGGCATACACCGGTGATGACCAAGGCCTTGGGATTGGATGTCTGGACCAACGTACGCGAATGCGCACAATTCAGGGGGGGGGGTTAAGCCCGGCGCGATCTGGATCCCCATCCAGCGGGCTCGCTAGTTTAAATGACGTCCCCCAGAATCTGCATCTCCACCCAAAAGTTGGTTCCGAAGCGAAGATGGAAGATCCTCCACTATTCCTTGACGAACTAGATTCTGAACAGTCTTGAACAAATCCAATTCCGAACATGCGCCGTCGTGAGTTCTGTGGAAATGTGGACATAGGTCCCGTTTCCAAAAGCGTTCCGGTTTGACATTGTCAGGTGGACCACCAGTCCGAGCAAGGTAGACTGGGCTTGAATTTGATGGCTGGATACGTTTCTTTGGAGGGCCTAGAACAACATTCTTCGACAGAGGTGTATCGGACTCGTCGTCCAGAAGCATGTCATAATGTCGCTTCAAAACGTACTCCACATCCTTCAAGCTTCGGATCCGCTGACCTTGAAGGGTCGATCGCAGTCTGGTGTCCAAAAGCTTCTTCATAAACACCTTCAGATGGCGTTTTCGAGCCTTGCTGGACGACTTGAAGTCCAGGCCAGCCTTCTCAGCGACCTTGTTCAACCGGTAGTAGAACTCGAGAGGCGTCTCGTATTTCTTCTGAATCATCGTGTAGTACCGCTCCGAATCTGAGGTGTTGGCCTTGCAATACCTCTCGCGGAATGCCTTCAGAAAACGTTTCCAGTCCCGACACACCTTCAGCTCCAAGTTTGCTCTCCAGTTCCGAACAGGTGCAGGCATCTTGAGTTTCATCTCGTACACCTTAACTTGATCTGTCCATCCGCCCTACTTTGGAACCGCTCCAGCCACCGAATCCTGGTCGCCAACGAGGCCTTCGGATCTAAGTCCTCCAGCGTGTTCGAATTCACAAACGGTTTGAACGTGTACACCGTAGTGCCTCCTTCCGCAGTCTTCATAGTCACTCCAGGCGTCGTGTCCCCAAACGAGCTGCTGTCCGAACTGTTGCTTGAGTCCGATTTAGAGCTAGAGTCCGAGTTCGGGTCGGAGTCCGACGGATCACCATGACGGCGAGACTTGCCAGTCTTCCTCTTGCGCGACGACTCACGCCTGTGCGGCTCGGGCGACATGGACGTTCCAGACGATGACCATCCAGACACTCTGCCTGACGTCGATCGGGTCGGCGCAGGGGGCTTTGACTCGAAAACAGGTTCTGCCTTCACCTTCGAGGCGACCACCTTCTGGGCTTGTGCCGCAGCGGGCTTCAGGAAGCTCACCGCTTTAGCCGCGTTCAAGGTCTCCTGCAGTTTGGACGCCAGGAATTCGTCGGTGTTCTTCATGTCCTGTCCCATACGCCCCGCGCTTGTACGCTCGTTGATTACGCCACTGGATTCTCGACTGGATTTCCGGTCTGAAGTTGCTCGATCGGACTGTCTGTGTCCTTAAGTTGCCGGATTAGACTGGATTTTTCCCGCAGATCCTTGATCTTGGGCCGATGTCGTCTGAAGGTTGCGCAACTGTCCCACGAGATACTTCTGAAGAATCTTTGCCTTCAGTCGCTCTTGGTCTCGATCCATCCGCAAGTCGTGCAAGTCCTGCTGGACGACGGCCATCATGGCGGCCGTGCGGTCGGCCTCTTCGGCTTGGCGCGCCTCCAAGTGGGCCTGGTAGTGTCCAAGCAGTGCCTCAGACCGCTCACGTTCCAGACGAGCAGCTTCCACGCGCAGCGCTTCCAGAGTCTCCGCCCCGCGGCGAGCCTGGCTGTCGTCATGGGACGACACCTTCCATCGGTCGAGCTTCTGAAAGCTGTTCCTGAACCATCCGTCCAAGTTCTGCCTTCAGCGCCAGTCCAAGCTTCTCGAGTGTCGAGCCCTGAGTGTTCTCCATGCGGGACACCGCGTCCTGCACCTGCCTCATTGTGTTCAAGGCAATCTGCGTGGCACCCGATGACCGCGATCCGACTGAAGACTCCGACCGAAGCGACCGAGCGGATCTACCCGAGCGTCCGGACAGAGTGTCGGTCCGACCTTCTCGAGTGTCGACTTCTGGAACTCCGATGGTGACCGCGATCGTCCTCGCTGTCAGAGCTTCCGGACGAAGGTCTTCGACGGTGGCCATATCGACGCGAGTGGCTTCCAGACTTTGTTCTCCGCTTCCGAACATCAGTCGACCCAGACTCCGACATAACGACATCGTCCTGGTCAACTGGCGTCGGGGCGAGCGGAACCACTTCACGCTTGATGCACATCGCCATTCCATCTCCAGTCGGAACACCTCCACCTTGGGCCATCATCGCCATGGGCATGTGGCTTCCGGCGAACCTGCCAACACTCCATCCGGACGAAAGTGAGGAGCCGTCTCTCGACGTGAACGTCCCAGACGAAGCGCTCGTCAGAGATTGATCGGACCCACCCGACACCCCGAAGCGAGTCGGAGCCTGGATGGACGCACTTCGCTCGGACATGGTGCTTCTCGACCCAACGTGTTGGAGAGACACTTCCGGAGATATCGTGAGCGGAGATTCCGGAGTCGGACTTGGCGAGACTTCTGGACGCGGCGGCAAGTGTTGCGGACGCTTCGGTTGGGGCTCTGAGTCAGCGGACCCTCGCGGGCTTCGCGTCTTCCGGAGTCCAGCTACCTTCAACTGCAACACTTATTCGCGTCCAAGTAGATTAGCCTCGTAATCGTTCATCAATAAATCTCCATCCCGATCTTCAGCGTGATACTCTAAACGTGGCGGTCTCGAATCAGTCTGACCAGAAACTTTCAAGCGGCGCTGAGCTTCTTGGGCTGTGTCAACCAACTGTCTCCATTCGATCAACTCGACGGCCAGCAACTGCAACAAGTCCGAAACCACTCGATGAACCAAATCTGGATGCACCTTGTTGGCCCGTGTTCGGAACCAACCAGGGACCAAGTTCACAGACTCAAAGCCGGCTTCAAAAGCAGAGTCTGAATGACTGCAGCGCACTCTCACGGAAAAAACAATCCAGGCGGGATCAGGACGGCGTTCAGATCTTGGGCGGCTCCAAACGATACCCGCTTGAGCTGCATCTCCGAAATCCAAGCGTCGGCCTGACTCGCCATCGCCATGCGCCGATCCAGATACACCGAAGTCATCAGAGCAGCAGAGACGTACGATCCGGAATCCAAACTTCCCGGTGTCCAGTCAGTCTTCACAGTCGGAGGGACACTTTCGGACTCGTCCCGTTCCCAACGTCGAACTTGATCAGCCACGTAAGTCTTGGCTTCACCCTCCGTCATCAACGCCTCCAGCGCCCCAGACACTTCTTCAGTCGGTCCTTCAGCTCGGTCATCTCCAGTCAGATCAATGACATCTGGGTCAGGCTTCACTTCAGGGACCGGAGTTGACGGCACTTGTTCTTGAGCCGAAGCCGGAGATTCTTTCGCATCGTCCAGCACTTCATCTTCTCAAACGGTCGTCAGTGGACCTTCCTCCTTGATCGTCGGCACTCCAGAATCCAGAGCTTCGACTTCTTCTTCCGGCTGAGGAGAATCCGAAACTCGATCCTCAGCTGGGGGCTCAACCTTGTCGGCGCCTCCCGCAGACGCCTCTTCGGACTCGTCCTGGTTGGACTCGTCCTCGCCAACCGGATCTCGAACCGAGTCGGTCGACTTTAAGTCGGCTTGGTTTCCCGAAACCTCGTCCGAAGCTTCATCCGGAGTCACTTGGTGCGCCCCCGAACTTCCAGCTTCAGCAGTCGTCTCAGATCCCGCTGCCGACTTCGCCTCTCGGGCTGCCTTGCGCTTCGCAGCGCGCGACTTCCGAGCAGTCTTCTCCAATTTTTCCAGAGACTCCTGCTCTTCAGGCAGCAACCCCTGCACTCGACGCGACGAGCGTGACGCCTCACTGCGTTCCTGACCCTCGCGTCCAACTTCACGTGCGCCTTCACTTCCAGTCATACTTAACAAACGATCAGAAAGTTAGTTAGCAATCCGCACCCTTCTGAACCATGATCGAAAACAATATAAAAAAGCAACTCGGTGAAATCCTAGACTTCCAAATCCGGGCACGCGCACCAGCTGAGGCGAGGCGGGTGAACGCCTTTATCGTCCAGGGTGTATAGTTACGTGCCTAGCGGTCGGATGAGTCCAAACGGAAAACCCAAGTGGGGGTCAGTCTCCAATTGGAATACGAGTATCCCGACCGGAGTTGGCGTGTGACCTTGTGTAATCCCTCTAGGTAGCGTTTATCTTCGGTAAGTCCGGAGTTCACCACCTGAGTTGCTTTCACAATATCAATCAGATACAGAATATTACAATCGCCCACGTTCGTTTCCAAACGGAGTCAGTACGGCTGGGGGGTCAGACTATTGGTGGAGTCGTCCCCAAACACCAATCAATACACACAGAGAGTTATACACGATATACAGCCGCTCTAATTCTTTCGGACCCTTGAGCGGTGGGTCTTCGGTCCAGTCAACAAAGCGTAGTTCAGAACCCTGGTCAGCTCCAAACTCACTGGCTTACTCAAATCAATATCCCGGAGCCGAACACTAGAATTCGTTCCGGAAGACTAACCGATTCACACACAGGTATACAATCCTACCACACAGCAGTCTCTCAATCAAGTTCAAGGGGTGACTACTAACAACCTCCCAAACCGCAAGTTAATAATATGAAATGGGTTACCGTTCGGTTCGCCAACTGGAATATGAAATGGCGGATCACTCCTTAGCGCGCGTCGCCGTGGTCCCCATCAATTAGATCTCTAGGTCGTAGTGGAGACTCGCACAACGGGCGTACGCGTGCCCGAGGTGACCTTATCCGCAAGAAACGCGTCGCCGGGCCCGGGGAATGACTTCCTGAGGCTTGGCCGGCCGACTTGTCACTCACAAGGCAAAACGAACTCTCTGTTGATTTTAGTGCTAGACGATCTCTACTAGCTATCTTTCCGCATGCAGGCTTCACTTTTATCTTGGTTTCACTATGGGTCCGGGTGCCGTGATCATCTTGAACATCCGGAGACACGCAAGGAATCAGGCGACCCCTCGTGCATAACAGATCTTGGTCGGTCGCGCTGGTCGGTCGCGCTGGTCGGTCGCGCTGGTCGGTCGCGCTGGTCGGTCGTTAACATCTTGGCCAGACTATACTTAGAGTTTGGAACCTTTCTTGATGGGTGGCCACTGGATTTTTCCCTCGCAGATTCAAGGATCCAAACCAGCTCTCCATCTCGATCCAAATTCAGAATTCCAGCCGTCCATCCGAAACACTGCTCATCCCGGTGCCTCTGGGTCGTTGCTTGGCCTCGATACACGCTCGGTCGGCAACAGCAACCACGCACATGCCTTCGGGGGCATCCATCACACACATGAGCACTCTGGTGCATGCCAACTAGTCGTCCTTCGCAGCGCGTCATCACTCGTAGCAGCTCAATTGTCCGGAGTGCACAATCTGGATACAAACAATGACTGTCAATCTTCTTCTGTCACCGCGTCCCAGCCACACTTGTCGTGAAAGTAAAATTACTTCCGGAGAGATCAGCGGTAGCGTCTTCCGGAATGGGGAGCTTGAGTCCGGTCACTTCATCGAGAGTATATCCGGGCAACGTTGGAGATGGCACTTGCGGGAGCTTGCAAATTTGCCTCGCCACAGCTGCACTTTGGTCGCTCGATTAAGGTCGGCTTCCTCTTGTCGGAAAGGGTAGCAAAGAACCTCCTGTGACGCGGGTACCAGCACGCATAGACCGCTATCGGAGGCATCCATTTCCACAACGATGTCAGGCGTTAGATCCGACCGTGGGCCATCGGTACGCCATTGAGCAGGGGCGAACAAAGGATTTGAGCCCACCACACGAGGTCGTGCTTCAGCTCGGTTACGACAGGGATCTGGTGCCAGCGGTGAAGATGGCGTTCTTGAGCACGAAGCCACTGAAGGAAGGGCCGGGCGGAACGCACGCATATCGCCACATGGCGAAGGCGGCCCAGCAGCGAGCGGTAGTCGGAGCGGCTGAGGGAATCCGCCACATAAGCCGCTGCTACACAGGCTTGGGCCTTATCAATCTTGGACTGTGGCATGGAGACGGTCTGGGCGACAGTGTCGAAAATGAGCCTAAGAGCCTTCTAACGCGTGCTCCAGGGGGTAAATTGGCCCTCGTTAATTGCCCCATCCCCGAGGACCGTGATCATGGCGTTCCGTAAGGAGATGTAAGCGTCCGCGCAGTTGGAACCGACATCGGCAGCAACATTGATGTGGTCGTCGACCCAGTAGTAGTTGAAAAGGCCTCGCGGCTGGAACAGGTTGGACGACACGCCGTGTATGAAGGCAATGGCACCGCCGACGATTCCATACGTGGCGGGGGAGCCAGACCAGCCGAACGCTGCCGCCAGACCGATGGCCAGCGCATTATCGGGCTCGAGCCGCCCACCGAAAAGGTACGCGCAGTCGCTCCGCGTACAGGTGTTTCGGAAAGCGGAGGCGACGTCGCCAGCCTGGAGTTTAACCTCCGCGCTGGGGTGAGCGTGTTGCCGGAGGAGAATTTCCGTCGCGATTGCATCACACGTCTCGAATGTAGGAGCACACATACTCGCGGAATCAGTGTGATCGTTGATGGAGCGGCCGACGGGGAAGGAGAGGTCATGAATGGTCCGGCCGGCCGTCAGCGGGTCCGAGTCACCTTTGTCTACGACACCAAAAGGGCTGATGTGGACCTCCGTCAAGATCTCGAGAATGGCTTGGTCGAACGCCAGACAGCGCCAGCGGTCTTGTTCTTTGCGGACGTTATGAACGAACGCCTACACACTGGACATACCGTCTAGTATGCGCCTCCATCCGACGTTCTACGTCGGACGGCTGAAGCCATACTTGCAGCACGAGCTACCTAGCTCGGCTGAACCACAGAAGACTCGGCGGAAGCCGTCATCCTCTCCAGCGCGACTTCGCGCTGGAGCAGCGGGTCCAGCTAATGGTCCAGCTCGGCCGGAACGATCGAGGCAGCCTGGGAGGCCGTCGCAACCTGATGATGCTTCAGAGCGCCGAACCCAGCGCTCTGGAACTACTCCACGACCGGAACTCGGTCGTGGGGAGACGCGAGATCAGGGTCAACACCAAGTTGACCACACACGGGGCGTGTTCCCACCACCACCACCGCCAATTCGTGACGCACACGGCTCAACTCGATGGATAGTTGAGCGGATTGTTGGTCACAGTATCCCGAGAACGAACAGGCAACCGGTTCGTTTTCGTATCCGTTGGAGAGGATTCCCTCCCAACCAAGATACATGGGAGCCGCGGAACGTCTTGCTCGAAGACGTCCCGGACATGGTGAGGGCATACGAAGCCCACCATGCGCTACATACTGGAACGTAATGCGAGCGCTGCTGTTAACAGCAGCGCCCGAAGACACTTCGAGGGCAGACGTAGGTACTTGCCCCCGCGGCAGCGACGCGCTTCGCACGTTGTCGCGCATGCTACTCAGCAGCAGAGAGGTTCTCCGCTGCTGCGCCAGGGGTCTTCAACTTCGTCGTGCTCGTTACGGAACAAGCACGCTCTCTTCGACGTCACACATTGACCAAGCGGTCAATGGTGGTTGACGGGGGGATGGCGTAACGGGGTTACACGCACAAGTGACTACAGTCACTTGTTACTCTAACAGATGCGATGTCTGTTAGAGGTTTGAAAGACTTTCTGGACCTTGGTGTAGACACACCAAAGGCTACATACATTTAGGATCACCACGACGGGTGGTCCATAGAGACTTAGGATTCCTATTGGCTGAGAGCAGCATCTCTTAGCCAATGAGCGACATGCATAGCATTGGAATTCTGCCAACCAGCCGTTGGCAGATTCCTATCTTAGAATATTACATTTAGAGGAAGTCAGAAACATAAACAAAAATAGCAGTTCTCATCTTTTACCAAAACCCGCTACTTGGAGTCTTTATCTTGTTTAAAGTATACTCGTGGATCTCGAGTATACTTAACTCAAGTAAAAGAAACCTACGCTTCCTCATACACGTGCGCATACGTGTAAGCCGTAGTAGTGAGCCAAGGTAGGCGCATTACACGTACACTATAATATTAATACACGTAGTACAGTACATCGGCGGTACATCACCTGGCTTTGCGCTGCAAGCACGAAAGTTGTCACGGTGAATGCGTTGAGGCCACACGCGGGCAGTTCTTGGCACACGTCTGTCACTGGGGTGCAATTACGGAAACGGTAATTTATAACTTAGGGTGCTGTAGTTTACTAGACGGATTTCGGGACGACGGTTTACGGGACGTTGTAGTCAATGTGCATTTTGCTCCAGGTGGACACGAGCGATTAGCTGTCTACGGTAGTCACGAATATCACTTTTTAATTTGCCTCGAGCGACCTACAGCTGCCTGTACATCACACCTACTGCAATGAGCGCATCGCATTCTCAGGTGTACATAATGTACGGGACATTGTTGGAACGAAATACAGAGGAGGTTCGAAGCGTGTACTTGATGGAGGTGTTCATTTCGTGTGTTTACTATAAATAACACGAATAGTGTGGTCAATGGCTGGATGTTCCAACAAGAATTACACTACTACCAGTGTACTAATTCGTTACCACTAGGCACGGATTCTTTCTGTATGATGCGCGTACACCAACTACGGCAGCAGTGCTTATCAGTCAGTACAGTACAGAGCGAATTGCCGTGACCGACGCGCTTCTCAATTTCGACGATTCGTGCCTGAAGGGCACAACATCTCAACATCTCCGAATTTGACGAGGAGCGGCGCTCGGCTCCGATTTGCATAACCTGGTTTTTCTGGCTAAAAGATCGGTACCTTAGAAACGGTACACCATTTTTAAGGTGCACCACCCAAAGTTTGAAATGTCCCTAATACAATGTGGTTCCCACACGGAGTGTACCTAATACAATGTGGTTTACACACATAGTGTATCCCGATGTGTACCCCGCTCTAGGTGGCCACCTACAAGCCTAAATTAGTTTTTCATGACTTTCCGTCATTTCGAGCCAAAAGCTGACGGAAAGTCATGAAAAACCTAAACTAAGAAGCTATAAAACCTAAATTAGGTCGGGTACGAGGGTACGCAAGGGTACAGATCCCAGCCACACACACACACACTCCAAACCAGCCAGCGAACACCATGGTCAACGCCGCCGCCGACGCCAAGAAGAAGTGCGTGGCCTCGTTCTCCCTCCGCTCCACCCCCTTCTCCGCCTAATTAACTCTGCGTCTCCTCCTCTTAACAGCGAGGGCAACGAGGCCTTCAAGAAGCAGGACTACCCGACCGCCGTGGCCAAGTACACGGAGGCCGTGGAGATCGACGCCACCAACCACGTCTACTTCTCCAACCGCAGGTGCGTGCGTGCGTCCACTCAATTAACAGCCCCAATAGCAGGGGGAGTGATCACGCAATAAGAATGGTCCCCCGGGCTGTCTTCTTGTTCTCTCTCTCTCCCGTCAACTCTTTCGTCTTAACACTGACGTCACTGTTCTTTACATGCACACAGTGCCGCGTACGCTGGCTGGGGCAAGTTCCAGGAGGCCGCGGACGATGCCGCCGAGTGCATCCGCCTGAACCCGCAGTTCGTCAAGGGTACGTGGCGTTATCAGACGATGGATGACTCATTCACTTGGGCCCTTTTCCGGCGGTACCTACCTACCGTGCCGCGCGCTCCGAGCCACGAGTTGTCAAGCGATTTCCTTTTAATTTTGAGTTGAAGCTGACTAAAATTTACGGTACGGTGTTGCAGGTTACCACCGCCACGGTGTGGCGCTCAAGGGCCTGAAGAAGTACGACGAGGCGCTCGCCACGCTGCGCGCCGGCCAGCGCGTGGACTTCAACAACGCCGACCTGAACCGCCTGGTGACGGAGATCGAGCCGCTGCAGGCCCGCGCCGAGCAGTCCAAGCGCTCGGGCATGAGCCCCGCCGAGCTGCTGAAGGAGCGCGGCAACGACGCGTTCAAGAGCGCCGCCTTCGAGAAGGCCATTGAGCTCTACGGCGAGGCCATCGAGGCCTGCAACGACAAGCCCGGCTCGGCCCTGGCCCTGTCGTGCTACAACAACCGCGCGGCTTGCAACCAGCAGCTCAGCAACTTCTCCGGCGTGATCCGCGACTGCACGCACGTGCTCGAGTACGACGAGAAGAACCAGAAGGCGCTGCTGCGTCGCGCGCTGGCCTACGAGGGTCTGGAGCGCTACCGTCTCGCCCTGCAGGACATCCGCGCTCTGCTCGCCATTAACCCCTCGATCGAGGTACGTTCGCTTGAGCTGTACGACGTGCAGACTGCCCTGTTCAGTGTACTCACTCGTGCCGATTTACTATGTTTTAGATTGCCAACAAGGCCCAGCATCGTCTCAGCAACTACGTTCGCCAGCTGAAGCAGAACAACTAATTGAATCGAGATCGATCGCAGTAGCTGTCTTGACCAAACACTCGTACGTGGCGGATGGTCCATTCAACTAACCGACGGAGCAAATGACCAGTAGAGGAAGACCTGTCATCCCGACCATGGGCAGGTGAGAACATGTGATGGATAACAGGCAGACCGTTGGATTTCTTTCGTACGTGTTGCTTGTGCTTTTATTTTGATGGCGACGGGAAACTATGTCTCTATGACGCATTATTCTTCCGCCTCCGAGTGATGTATGGAAGCTTGGTTGTATTTGTGGGGCTGGATGCTGGAGTTATTACGAAGGATGACGCGTTCCCCATGGGTCTAATTGGACTTTCCTTTTCATGCAGTGGCTGGTGGACTGGCGTGATTTCCAGCATCTTTCGACTCGATTTCAGCGGCAAGAAAGTGGAATCCTGTCTCCACGGCTGCTCGACGAGAGGTGGTGGAGGACGCTCCTGCGGTGGCATCATTACGTCGGGGGCGAAGAAGGATTCGAATGTACGTGTCGGAGGTGACACGGTGTCGAGCTCGTCGAATTGGCCGAGGCTGGACTTGAGCGTGATGAGACTCGCGGTGCTGCTGCTGTTGCTGCTATACCCGCTGTTACTGTTGCCGTTGGTCCGCTGCCACGACGGAAAACCTTTCCACTCTCCGGTGAATTTACGAGACGATGGTGAGAAGGATACCGCATGCTGCGGCGCTCGAAACATTGACGAGGCCAAGATAGTGTCTTCGCCGTCGATGCTGTCAGTCTGCGTCTGTCGGCTTCTCTTTGGGGAGGTCTTCTTCTTCTTGTTCACTGCGACACGCAGCAGCGTCAAGTACCGCTGCCATTCAAGATCGTCTCCCGTATCGACTCCTTCATCCCGTAAACTGCCTCCACGTCGACCGCTGGTCTGTGTTTCTGACTCCACCACTTCTTTGGTGTCTCGATGGCGGAGTTGCAGCTCCAACTCCTCAATTCTGTGACGTGCTCGTTGCTGCTCGACGTCATTTCCACTGCTGCTGCGGCTACTGGTTTGCGTTTCTGACTCGTTGGATGGCTTTATCTCCCTCCGCTTCTGCAGCTCCACCTCGAGATTTTCAAGACGCAGCTGAAGTCGCTGCTGCTCTTCTTTCCTCAGCGTCTCAATGGCGCTCTCATCTCGTCGGGCACTGGTCTGCGTTTCCGTCTGCACCGGTAATTTGGTCTCTTTGAGCAGCCGAAGCTGTTGCATCTCTGCTTGCAGCTCGGTAAGTTCCTGCTGTAGTCGCTGTCGCTCCTGCTTCATCAGCTCCATCTGCCGGTTCTCCTCCGCTCGCTGCTCTTCGCGTTGCCGTTCTTCTGCTCTCTGTTGTTCTCTTTGAAGCTCCTGTTGTCGTCGCTTTGCTGCTTTAATCATGGCCAAGAACCGCTTCCATCGCTGATACCCTCGAATCCGCCGCTGAACCCGACGCACCGCGTCTTCCTGTCGTTGCTGCTCCTTCCGCCTCTCATCCTCTCGTCGCTTTATCTCGGCCTGGATGACAGCCATCAAGCACTTTCGACGTTGTCGTGACCTGGTCTTCCGCTGCAGTCGCCGCACAGCCTGCTGGACTTGCTGTTGGACCCTTTCGATGAGTTCTCGAGCTTCTGGATGACAGCGGAGCGGGTGCTGGGCACACAACCGCGCGGTAGGTGCGTGGAAGTACCACATCGTCTTGCCGTATTCATACGCCTGCCACTGACCGCCGCCCATTATGCTGGTCTGTAGCTGCTGAAGTGGGCCGCTCACGTGCGCGACCAGGTAATGCTCCCGCTCAAAGTCCAATTGCTGGAAAATAAACAGTTTCTTACGGCGAATGTCGATGGGCAGTGCGGCCTCCTGCGCTTCAATCTTTGCAAGCTGGGCGAGCTGAGCGTCTTGCACGTCTTTCCGTCTTGCGAACGGCACGATCTTGGCGGATGCTTGGGCCAAGTCGTGTCGCCGAAACGTGAGCTCATAGGGCGTGGCCAACGACGCACGTGAAGTCACACACCACAGTCGGCGATACACGTCAGCCCCAGTGGAGCTCGAGTCAAGCACGATACGTTCCCCGTTGATCTCCAGCAGCGTGTTCTCCGCCTGCACAGGACCCATTTGTTGCAAGGCCGCCAAGATGTCCTCATTACTTGTATAGGATGCTGGAGGAGGCATTTTGTTGAGAACGACCAACTCGAATGGACCGGTGATAGTCTCCAAAGGCGCTAGTATGGCTGGTGACGGGGGGCCGAGATGCAGTGGAGCTGTGGCCGCCTTCCTGATCTCCCCGGTCTTCGATACGGATTGGCCGTCATTGAACAACGTGATGGAACTCCGCGAGTCGTACAAGTCTCTGGCTTTTCCGCGAAGCTCCAGTTGAAGGCCGTAAAATGACGAGACAAGGAGTTTATCTAGCGGTGGAGACTTTCCGAGCGGTGGCCAGCCATGGATGAGTCGCACGTGGTATAAGGCGTCGGCCTCGACGTCGACATCAGCGGCATCTCCTGCATTTGCACTCATGAAGTACTGACACGATAATAATATGCTGGTTTCGTGGTGTTTGGCAACTTGCTAACCGGCCAAGAATACCCCTTTTTCAAAATTAGTCGACCATAACGAAGACGAAGATTTGTGTTATCGATAAATGGATTAAGCTGCTTCCTCTAGCTGTCGTTGATTGTCTGCGCGAACTCCAGCACCAGTGACGCACTAATTCGCGGAGGTGTTGGCGATGCTTTGCCTTGGCCAAATACGAGGGCGATGGGTGAAGGTGGAGACTTCGGTGTCGCGTTATCTCCATCCACGGTTGCCGTGCCTTGGTCATTTGATACTGAAGTATCTCGTGATGCACCGAAAGAGGCGGCGGAGCTCTTGCGGCGCACGTTGCCGTCTTCGTCGACATAGGTTTGTGACCTCGGAGACGGCGTTCGCACGGTGTTCTCACTTGTGGTTTCGACGTCTGGATCGAGCTCAGAGGCGTCGTGCCAGAGTTGTGATCGCTCTTCGTGGCGGGTATTTTGCTCCACCAGAATGCTGTGCTTCCGTTCGCGAAGCTGGAGCTGGAACTGCGTACAACGTCGCACACGCTCTTCGCGAGGAATGGGTCGGTTCATTTCCGACTCGGACACTGAGCGCGTGGCCAAAGGTGATAAGCGCACGCTCGAGAGCTCGAGCACTGCGGAACTTTGCGGTTTATCGTCGTCCAACTCGGTTGAGAGGAACTCCAGTTTCCCGACGGAAGCGCCTTGCATGAGCATTGGCTTGGTGACAGTGCAGGAGCGGCGAATAACTCCGTCCTGGTCAATGAAGTCCACGTTTGTCTCCAGTGGAGTTGAAGCGAGTCTTTCCGATAGCGAACGCTGTAGCTGCTCCATCTTGCGGATTGCAAGGGGTCCAAGTGGCGTTGAAAACCTCGAGCTTTTGAGTATGGAAGGTCGTGAAACAAAGTGCGACGCACCGATGCAGCCCCACTCATTTGCATCGGCTAAGAACATGGGGAAAGGGGAGGTCGTCAGCGCTCACATTTAGCCAGGGTGGTTATATGATCCAAGAGAACCAGCATCGGGTATTGTGCTATCTTCAGCAACATTTTCTCGAAGTCAAGATCTTAAATCTCTCTTTCCGACGATGGATGATGAATACTGCTGCTAGTTTTATTTATCAAAATGAACGAACTCATGGAAGAATGCACTGTGGCCTCTACTTAGCAGTATTCGTGTGGTTCTTCAACTGTGGTGGGGGCTGGTGGCGGTGGAGTTTCTGGCGCTGGGACAAAGCCCTCCTGGTTTACTTGAAGAACTTCAGGTGGGGTGGAAATTCGACGACGGAGGTTCCCCTCCTCGTCAACGTAAGTGTTGGTTCGTGACGGTGACTTGGCCGTGTTGTTCTCCGTCAAGTCCACGAGGTTGGTGAGCTCCGCCACTTCTTGCATATGCTGCTGGTGCTGACGGGCCACGCGCTCGGCCGCGCGCAGGTTGACGTCCTCCAGCCACTTTTCCTTGTTGAACTTGCCCTGGTACTTGAGTGAGGCGTTGGCTGAACGCTTGCGCTCGGCGTCAGCGGCCAGTTGCATCGTGGCTCGACGGCTATTGCGCTTCTCCAGAGTCCGCGCTTTAATCGACGTGTGCGCTTGGTCGTCCGTGGTCAAGTCCATTGCGTTTTTGATCGATGCGCCGCGCTGGATCATGCGGCGTGTCACGCAACTCGATCGCCGCAGAACGCCATCTTTGTCGAGGTACTCGGCCTTCCAGTCCAGTTCCTTGGCGAGGTTTGGCTCGGATGTCGACGTCATGGGCGGCGACTTGAGCTGTGAATACGGCGACATCGCTCGACGCTTTGAAGAGGACGGAGCTCGACAAAAGCAGGAATACCGCCTTTCATCCAGGAAGGGATCGATGTAGCTGTCTATCAATAGTCATCAGTCTTGGTGATCTTATGCGCCGTAGCTGAGTAGAACATGCATCTTGTTGAGCACTTTGGTTCTGATGCAACGGATCGATAGCACAGCGTCCGGATCAGTGTTCGGTAATCGAAGACGAGGCTACTTCGGGCGCTTGAAAAAGCTTAGAGATCTTGTCACTCATGTAGTATTGTGAACAGTTATCAACAAATTAACAAAACCGTCGGAGCACACCTGCATCCCCCATGATCAAGAAAATAAACTTGACAATAAACTTGATGCGAAAAAAGAAATATAAAATAGTCATATTATTACTTACGCAAAGCAATTTATTTACCAAAAAACACCATTACATCCAATCACAACCCCCCAATCCACCATAACCCCTCCTCATTGGTCCAAAGTCCCATTTCTTTCCAGATTTCGTTTTCCAATAATTCCCTCCACACAATTCGAACCGCCCGAAATCCACCATGGCGAGCTCCGTGAACGTCTGCAGCTTCTTCTTCGAGCCCGTGCTCGACGCGGACGCGCCGCCGCCGCCTGAGCCCGCGCCCGAGGACCCGAACGCGCCCAAGAAGCGCGGCCGCAAGAAGCGCGCGCCTCTGGGGGGCGGCGCCAACCGCCACCTCTGCCGTCTGTGCCAAAACGTGTACACGCAGGCGGCCAGCACGGGCTACACGAACCTCTTGACGCACCTGCGCATCAAGCACCCGACGTGGGAGGACATGTTCCGCGCGCAGCAGCTGGAACCGGCTACTGTAACAATAACCACCTCGGCGCCGACCAATGCGGACGCGACCACGTCACCGGAAGCCACGTTATCGGCAACTTCAACTACAAGTGTCCTCAAGGTGCGACAGACCGCGGGTCGCAAGCGCGGACCAGTTTACGAGCACTTTGAGGACGTCCCGGCGTCCCCCGGCACCAAGCACAAGAAGATGCGCTGCCTGTACTGCCACGAGGACTCGCCGCAGATCAGCGGACGTCTGAAGCTGCACTTGTCCGCCAAGTGTCCGGAAGCGCCGGAGGACGTCAAGGCCAAGTACGCGGGTGCTGCGGGACTCGTCTCGAATAAGAAGGAGGCGGCTGTCAAGGTGGGCACTGTGGCCATTGCGGACACTTTGACCAAGGCGGTTGAGCCGACCAGAGTGGCCCCCCATGTGGTCAAGTCCATGCCCGTGGCTACCCCTGAGAAGGCAGCGATCAAGGCGTTACCGATCAAGCAGCAGTCGCCGGCTCTGAGGACGCCGACTCAGGCCCCTGCGCCGAAGCCGATGCCCATGCGCGAGGCTGGTAACATCCGCAGCTTTGAAGAGAAGCTGACGACCGCTTTGGTCGCTACGAACGCACCCTGGAGCTTGCTGGACAATGCCGCGTTCCGTGAAGCCATGGAGATTCTGCGTCCGGCGTCGGGCAACTTGCCGTTGACTGCGGCTCGCGCGCGGACGGAGGTGTTGGATCGCCTTGCGCAGAAATACGACCACCAATGCCGCACCTCCTTAGCTGCTTCGAACGCGGTCACGTTGGCGATCAATAACACTGGAGCTGGCGATAGTGAAGCGAAGAAAACGACGTACGTGGCACTGGATGAGTGGCGACATGGATTTGTACTGGCGGAGGGTAACGGCGCCGCGGCGTCGCCTTACGTTGCTGAAGTGCTCTCGGCGCTGTCGTCGCTGCCGTGCTCAAACTCCGGCACTAAGGTCTTCATGGTCACGCCGACGTCGGGCGCTTACGCTCGAGCACGCCAGGAACTGCTACGCACCTCCAGCGCTCCGACCAACCCCTTCACGCTCACGGGCGTGTGCATGACGCAGCAGACGGCGCTGCTACTTCACGAGTTGATTATCACCAGTCTGTCACTGGAGGAGGCGCTCGACAACGCTGTTCTTACTGCTGATGCCCTGCACGTGATGCCATCGCTGCGTGAGCGTGTGATCCGGGAGGTCTTCTTGGAGAATGACAGTGCTGATGTCGAAGGAGACGCTAGCGCCTTCGCTCAAGTCTCGGTTACAAGCTGGCGCTCCATCGCGATGGCAGTGAAGCAGGCCACTCGTCTCGAATCCTTCTTACGCGCAGCGATCGAGCAAGAGAAGCAGGCCTCGTCAACGCCGTCAGCCATCCTGCGTCAGTTAGTAGATGTGGGCAGCAGCGATATGGCGTGGAACACGCTGCGTCACACTGCGCAGCTTCTTGCGCCGCTCAACTTCCTGTCGGCGCTGAGTGAACTGCAGAGCGCTACGTCTGGCCAGATGCTGGCGCTGTGGATCTGGCTGTTCGGTGCTGCCAGTCGTTCCCCGCTTCTCGACGGGAACTCGGGCGCCATAAGCACCAGTTTCCTGCAGCGCATGGAGTGCTACGTGGGGGAACACTTCATGGCCTGCTTGGTGCTAGACCCTCGCGTCCACGGCGCGGGTTTGAGTGTGTCTGGACTGCGACGCGCGCGCGGCGTCACCGTTCGCGTGGCGACTGCACTGATCCCGGGCTTCAACGAGAACAACTTTATTCGCTCGTACAACGACTACATGAAGCAGTCCGGCGACTTCGGCGAGCCTGGAGTGTGGAACGCCGCCAATACGGCCAATCCGATGGAGTTCTGGGGCGACTACGAGGGCGATCCGCTGCACAACCAGCTCGCGATTGTCGCCAAGACGGTCTGCGCGTATGTCCCCCACACCAGTTCGATCGAGGAGCTGTGGGCGGCTCACGCGCGTAGAAGCTCGAGCTCTTCGACTGAAGCCGCGACTGCCGAAGCTTCCCAGCTGCACGAGAAGTGCACGAAGGTTCGTCACAGCGTCTCTGTCAGCGCCCGCGCCGATGTCAAGAGCGTCGTGATCAGGTTCCAGACGCTGCTGGAGGGCGAGAACGAGCCGTCCGCCGAGGAAATGCTGCAGTCCAATGCTGCGGCCCAAGACCCCAGCGAGCAGGAGGGCGGCGCGCTCAATCTGTCGGTGCGAACGGTGCTGCAGAGCATCCAGGACGGACTGGACGAGGACATGGCGGAAACGGGAGCTTCGACCACGAACCTGGACGCTTCCTGGTTTGATATCAGCTCCACGGGCCTGGACAAGATCCGAGAGACGATGGAGAAGTTCCTGAGCGCTGCCATCCAGCAGTAGACTGGGTCGCTTGGCATTTACTTGTCATTTCACGGCAACTGGGTGTACCGTTGATACAAATACATTATCACAGTTCGAATATGTATCGAATTCATACAATACGTTTCGTCAAATATGTACGGTACCTACGTCATCACGGTTTGAAGGATCGATCTTGAAGCGGCGCGGCGACGGATACCATCTCAAGCAATTCGCCGGCATGGGTCAAGCCTACAGCAGCGTAGTGGCTCGCTGCTGCCATCCCCGACGACATCCAAGCGTGCACAACAAGGAGCCGCTCGTGGTCGAAGACGAGAGCTGGAAGCGCTGGAGCTCCTACAACCTCATCCACCACCCGTCCGCGTCAGAGCTGCAGTCGCACCAGAAGTACACCCCTCCGACATACGTGAGCTCCACACAGCAACCCGCCGAAGCCGTCTGGGAAGTGTGATCAACGACTACGACTACGACTACGACTAGTACTAGGCAAGGCGTCGGGGGGTCAAGTGATTTAATTTTTTCCTAAAGCAACAACAGCTTCGTCGTCCTATCGCTTCTCCTTAAGCTTCTGGGGCTCATTTACGCGAGGATTTCTTGCTACGCGACTTCTTCTTGGACGACCGACGGCGTGACGAGGACGACGCACCAGAGCTGCTTCGACGTTTGTCGGGGCTGCTCTCGTCGTCAACTTGCTCGTCGTCTTGCTCCTGTTTCTGCTGCTGTTCACCCTGCTGCTGCTGGACTTCGTCGTCATCGTCGACATGGAAGCTGCGGTTCGCTGTCGATGACGCATCCAAGAAGCTGTCCGTCACTGTAGTGCCCATGAAGCTGTCTGCCACTGTAGCGCGGTCGATCTCTGTGTCCCGGAAGACCCGCGTGTCGTCGCCGCGGAAGTACTCGTTCACGGACGCGTACGAGTCCTCCGCGGACCTCGCAGAGAGCTGCGTGAGTCGATCCACGTCAAATTCTTCGCTCTCAGCCACGTGCTCCTTACTCTCTTGGTCCTGATCTTCTTCTTCATCACCGTTCGCGTCTTCCTTCGCACTGCCGAACACTTCGTCGTCCTCTTCGTCCTCCACCAACTCCGTCGTCTCCTTGCGAACAGCAAGAACCGTGTTCCGCTCACTCAGATCCCAAATCAAAGTCCCATGGTCGACGCTGGTGCTGCCACTCGGTTTGCCTCCTTTCGCAGCATTGCTGTTCCCTTTATCGTTATCATCCGAGAGGTCGAGCGACAGCTCCGCCTCGTCCTTGAGCTGCTCACGCCGCTGACGCCACGCCTCCTCCTCAGCCGTTGTGGCCTCTGCGTCATCGTCGCGCTTGCCGAGTAGTTTGTCCTCTAGCGAGCCATCCAGAAGGTCCTCAACCGTGCGCTCGCGCTTGGAGCAGCAATAGCACGAGTTCCCCATTCGTATGGATGGTATCTCCGCTGCCGATTGAGCTTGGCTTGGCCACAGTCGGATACCTGCGGCCCTTGAGTCTTCACGCCGCTTGGAACAGTACCTAAGCGACTATTGACCAACGTTGACGTATTGGTATTGAGCGTTTGGGACCAACGCGCGTGCATTTGATAGCTTTTATGATAGATAGGTAGGTAGATGTAGAGTCCTCCGTGACGTTCAAGTCCATGGTCAAAGTTCATTTAGGAGAAGTGCTTGAGCTTCTTGGTGGGCGAGTCGACGTTCTCGATCAGTATCTTGGGCTTCCGGCTCTTGGGCGGCAGCTTGTGCTTCCAGAGTGTGCAGTTGGCCAGGTACTTTGGGCATTTGTCGTGGCGGTTGGTGCCGCGGCACTTCTCGTTGCCAGTCTTCTCGAAGCCCTCGCACCAGGTCCACTGGTAGTGCTCACAGCTCTTGACCTTGTGGCCTTCGAAGCGTGTGGGCACTACGCGCACAACCACAGGCGCGACGTCCTCCATCAACTGTCGTTCCAGAGCTGTTGGCGTGAAGGTCTGTCCTTGACTAGCGCATAAAGCTTGGTGGGCTCGGCGCTTGGCCTCCGTGCAGCGGTTGCAGATCTGGAACGAGTGCATGAAGCGTTCCAGATCCAAATGACCGACGTTGTTGATGTCCAGCGCTTTGAAGAGCGTCTGCGCATTGGGCGTCACCACTGCGTTGGCGTTCGCTGCCGCTGGGGTCGACCCACAGCAACTCGCGTCGTTCGAGTGCTTGGAGTCACTTGAGCTACTGGAGCTTTCCTCCTTCACGTGGTGGTGGAGCAGCAGCTGCTGGAAGCGCGGCAGCGTCAGCACCTTCGTCACGGGATCGCAGAACTGGTGGAAGATCTGGACGAGCTTGAAGTCGGCAATGTCCGGCGTGATGGCTAGACGAGTGACCTTGTTCCCAGTGGCAGCCGCCACAACGGAAGTCGCGGAGGCTGCGCGCTGGACTGGGAGTCGTGGCTTGATCGGCGCTGCGATCTTGATCTGCGTGGTCGGGGGCATGGAACCTGTTCGACGCTGCATGGGGGCGATCGGGACGCCGTAACTGGCGTTCATCTTCCTCATCGTGTTCACTGCAGCTGCTGAGTTGGCCATCGCCATGGCCGCAGCGAGCTGCACGTTGGTGCTCGCTTGGGCCTGGATCTGTTGACCAAGTTGACCTGGGAACAGCGCTGCCTTCGTCACGGGCGAGAGCGCGTCTGGATTCAGGAAGAATGGCTGAATCTGCTGTCCGTAGCTGTCCAAGAACTGGTTCGCTGCTGCGGCGTAGCCTGACGGTGAGAAGTAGTCGAACGGAACCTGAGCTTGATCTTGAGCGCTGTTGGTCGCAGCTGTATCGTTTGATCCGGTGGCTGGAGGCGCAGCAGTGGCTGTAGGGTACGGAAGAACCGGTGCAGCGGGGAACAGCGCTGGATTCGCTGTGCCTAGTATCGTTGCAGCGACGGAGTTGCTACTGCTCGCGCCGCTGTTGGCTGCGTTCGAGAGCTCAAAGGCTTGCTGCTGAGCCACGAGGAAGTTCTGCGAGCTGTCGTAGATGGAGCTGATCATGCTGATCACGTCGGGGGCGCTCTGCCCCGCAGTATGGAGCATTGCGTCGCTGAGTCCGCGCGACGGAGAAGGCGCTGGAGATGTCGTCGAAGTCGTTGAGACCTTGGACGGTGACTCGACCATGGCATTAAGCTCCGCATCAGTAAACACAGGAAGGTTGTAGTCGTCGTCATCCGAAAGCATGAACGGTTCATCGTCCCCATCCGCTGCTTCTCCTCCTTCTTCTTGTCCATCTTCTCTTTCGTCTTCTCCTTCATCTTCATCCTGCACCTCAAACGCTTGCTGAAGTGTTTGACTGATCCTGCGTTTACCACGCGGTGACGTCGTGAACCCCGGTTCATACACACACGTAGTGGAGAGTAACGCAAAGCGTGCTGGTAGCGTGGCCGTGGGCGTGCCATTGGCCTTGGCGTTCTCATACTGCGCCAGCCACCCTTCCTTGGAGTTGTTGATCAGGTTGGTGTCGAGCTTGAGCCCGTGCTTATTATCAGGAGGCTGCTTCACCTGAACCTGAGCCTGTTCTTCTTCGTTCGGTTCTTCTTTGAGTATCGGACTGAGAGGCTCCAGCTCTGCAGCATCGAGCAGATCGTCGTCCTGACCTACACCCGTGGCCGCCGCTAGGTCCCACAGATCTAAAGCACTCTGATTAGAATTCGTACAAATATATTGTTATTTACTATGTGCACGTACCCTCGACCCCCTCGTCATTGTTGGGGGCGAAGAACGTGTCGAAGTTGAGCAGGTCCGAGTCCATATCCTGCATCGTCGAGTCGAGGTGCGAGCTTGCTGGCTGAGAGGCCAGTTGGCTTTTGACCTTGGACACGCTCTGCGGCCGACACGGTCCCATGCCGATCAACCAGGAAGTCAGGAGCTATTCCGAGCCACCGCGAGCGCCAAATTTAGTCATGTTGAAGTGCTACGTACGGGGCTGAAGTCTTATCGCTCCACGCTGGCCATAAGTGACGCTATATTGAGCGCGTGAGCGCTCTATTTCCACTTGGTGCTGCTACTGCTGGCGCTGGCGTTGACCCGATCAAAATACCGCTGGAAAGACAGTGTACAGCCAGCAGTGGCTCGTCACAATGGCATCTGTTTGGATCGTGGAAGCCCACGCGAGAGTTTGCCTGCCGACCTGCCTGTGAGCTAGAGAGCGCTTTGCGTTGTGGCTCTTGGGCGCGCAGAGGCGCGTAGCCACCTCGAATCCAGCGCAAAATTGCCAGCGCCATGAGATCCCTGGGCGGACCGCGGCGGATCCGCTAATGATGTCATGTCGACTTCCTCGAACGTTGCAGTGGGATCCGTTAAGGATAGGCGTTATGGGTGGGCGCGCTCGCTTGGACAGGATATGTAGTTTTGAAACGATACTACTTGACATTTGTATATGCTAAGTTGAAGCGGGGCACATGGATACGCTGAACATCAAATGCCAGAAGTGTAGCCACCCTGCCTCTTGCAGTTTGCATACTGAGCTACTCCAAGGGGCGCCTTCGGCGCTGCCAATGCTGCAGACCTCGCCTACAGATGCATGTAGCGCTCCGCCCCGGCAAGTACTGCGTGAGCTCAAGCAAGTGGTCACCTCGGGCGGAGATGACCAGCGTGAAGCTGGCCGCGAGCTGAAACGGTTCGTGCTTACTCGAGGGTGCTGCGGCTGAAGCAAGCATTGCGTTACTCACGCGGGTCACGGCGATCTCCTGCAACGTTGCATTCGCATTGGAGGACTCACTTGGTGAAGGCGATGAGCGTTTGCGGTGAGTGAGTGAAGGCCGTGAGTGAAGCTCGCCCGAAAATCCGAGTCCTGTGTGAGTAGGTCGGCTCGCCTTTTAGCGATCCCAGGCGCGATTTGCCGCGAGCGGGCTCTCGATTTTTAGTCCCAAGATGGACCGAGGGATACTGCAGATGGATTCACAAGGGATATCCGTCATCTGATCGCCTACCAATCCTAGCGGCGCGAGTATCTTGCCTCGTCACTGAGCTCTTCGGTGTGCCTCACAATAGTGTTCACGCAGCACTTGCCCAACATGCACAAGTGTCTGCCTCTTGGAGCGCGGCAACGCGCGCCGCGAGGATGTGCACTTGTCATGGCACAACAACATTTGCCTCCGAGCAGCAACACTAACCAGTACAGACAGACATGAGCCAGACCAACGGCGTCATCCCGATGGAGCTCCGCTGCACGTACCGCAGCAAGCCGTGCCCGAACGAGCGCGCGCGCAAGCGCAACGGCACGCTGCACAAGCTCTGCCAGACACATCGCATCAAGGCGAACAAGACCCAGCGAGACATGCAACGTCGCCTGCGCGAGCAGCGGCGCCAGGAGCAGCTCGAACGCCAGCTCGCAGCCATGCAGTTCAACGGTGAGGAGTTCCAGGCCATTGAGCTACTCGACGAGTTCCTCAAGACCGACATTCCTCTGGAGCTCGACACGGACACGGAGCTCGACAAGTGGGACGTGCTGCCTGAAATCCCGGACATCCCCGAGCCGCTCGAAGAGCCCGTGGACTTGAACCCCGAAGACATCGAGCTGCTGGTGGCGCTGCTCGGCACGAGTCGCACCTCGTAAACCGCTACTACCGCTGTCAGGAGTCCAAAACCAAGACCACCGCTCATTTATAAGCTGCACGACGTTGAATATGAACCAGCCTGCTGACTGGAGCTCCAGTGGCACGCGAGACCGATAGATAGAAGGCCAATTTGACCTAGAAACACCTGTTTGTGATGACTTTAAGTAATGAAGTCCAAATACACACACACACAATGAATCAATGCTTGTCACTCACTTAGTTGCTGGTACGACTCGACTTTGTATTTAGTATGGTATAGTAGTTGATCGCATGCATGCACGTACGACTAGTTGGCGTTCGGAATAAAGTAGTCCCTCAATTCAATTCACGGGGGGGGGGGGGCTAGAGCGTCACCGACCAGGCGTCGTCGAACACGGGCACGGACATGGGCGCAGGCAGCGTCAGCGCCGAGGGCGTGGTGGGCGACACGGGGCACACGAGACTCTCGTCCTTGAGCATGGCCGTCATGGATACGGGCGGCGGCACCTGTCGCGCGTTGTCGGTGGAGCCGCCGAAGAGCAGCACCTCGAGGATGCGCATCTCCAGCAGGTCGAAGTTGCCGACCACGACGCTCTGCGGACTGTCGGCGCTCGTGCGCGCGCGCTTGCGCGGCGTCTGCGGCTGGGTCTGGTCCCGCGGCTGGGTCTGGTCCCGCGTCTGCGTCTGCGTCTGCGTCTGGCCGGCGACGGCGGCTTGCTGCTGCTCGAGGATGCGCTTCTTGCGCTTGTGCAGCCGCTGCTGGTTGGCGTTGGCCTTGCGCCGGTGGAAGTCGCAGAGCTTGTGCAGCGTGCCGTCCAGCTTGGTGGCGCGCGGCGCGTCGCAGAACTTGCTGCGGTACGCGCACTGCAGCTCGCGGGGCAGCGGGGCGTGGGCTTGGGCGGCGGGCGTCATGGCTCGAGCACGTACGTGTCGCGTCTTAGTCTGAGTGAGTGTGGGGCTGGCGACGTCCGAGCGGCTCGAGCGTTTTTTCCGGAATGACTGACAACACTTCGGCGACTCTAGCTCCAGCTCGGCCGAGTACTATTATGCGCCGCGGCTCTGCACCGTGTAGGCATTTGCCGACCGTCGCGGTCGTCAGACTTTTCGCGATGACCCTGACGCTTGATGACCCCCCCGGGGTGATGAGCCGGAAATAACTTGCGCCCAGTATGCTGCCGACCACAGAGATCTTGGTGTGGCCCACGCCGCGGCCGGCTCTGCGCGCGGTATTTTGAATTGTGCTCGCGCCGCCCGGGCTCTGCTGGCGCCGCCTAGCGCGCCTGGGAAGGTTGCGTCAACGCGCCCCGGCCGAGCACGCCAAAATTCCATCGTCCGGCCCCAGGACTTGACTCGAGGACCTCAAGTCTTGAGGTCCTCCGGGCGTCCTCGGCGTCAAGTCATCAGCGCGCGCCCGGCGGGCTGCTTGCTGGCCAGCGGAGCCCCCTGGCCGTTTAGGTTCACTGCAGGAGACTGCGGAGTCCACACTGTGGACTGTGGACTCCACAGTGTGGCGACTGCATTGGCTGCCACCGAGTTGAGTTGAGTTCAACAGTGCTGGTCAATACAACGATAACCCGCAAAGGGTTAAAGGCTAAAGGCGGCGCTGTGTCGGCGGCAACGATTTGTTGGCGGCTTTGGTTTGGCTTGCGGTGCTGCCTGCAGGCGTAGCCACGTCATTACGGGCGAAGTGCGCCAGTCAGTGTTTCAGAGAGGTGGACGTCGCCCATCTCCGCGATATAATTTATACGGTACACGCTGACGATCGGGGCGAATGCGATTACACAACTTCAAGAATCCGCCCAATCGAATCGAGTCGCGAGTTGCGTCCACAGATGCATACAACGAGCGCAAATGGGAGGCCGAGGAGCTCGTTGCTCCATGGTCGGGAATCTCGGCTCGAGATGAGGATCGCTTCACCACGTCGCAGTGGAAGACGCAGGCGCTGCTGGTAGAGAAGAGAGAGAGGGAGAAAAATAAATAGCAACGGTGACTTGAACAGGAATTTACGATGGGAGAGCGTTGTGACTTGACAAGGAGAGCGCATTATATTTGTACGATTTTCCACTGCAATTCCACGGTTGTCTACACGACGATCGAGCTCTTGCCGTCCGCGCTGCTCGCGCTGGGCAAGAACGACTCGAGCGGGGGCAGTGTCTGCATGTCCAGCAGCAGCAGCAGCTCCAAAAAGTCCATGTCCTGGGACCCCATCCGCTGCAACGAGAACTCGCTCGCGCCCACAGGAGACGCGTGCTGCGTAGCGCCGAGTCCGTAGTAGCAGTAGCCTTCAGTGGGCGAGTGCATGATCGGGTCCACGATCGGCTCCACTCCGAGGCGAGGCTTCTTGATCGGGGGATCGAGAGCAGGCGCAACCTCCTTCATTGGCTCACAGAGCTGCTGGGCGGACCGCTTCTCGCGCTTCCGCTTGTGTAGTCGCTGCTGGTTCAGATTGGCCTTGCGGCGGTGGAACTCGCAGAGTTTATGGAGAGTTCCGTCAATCTTAGTGGCGCGGAGGTTGGTGCAGACCTTGCTGCGGTAGCCGCACTGCATGAGCAGTGACGCGGAGGTGGGGACTTCGTCAAAGTAGGCATTCATTCTGGTGGGGTTTAATACGTAGTTGTAGTGCTTGGCCGCAAATTGAACGATGACCCGTGCGTGGATCCGAGCTTGACTGGAACGGGTCGCCAGCCCTGAAGAAGTATCTTTGACCAGTGATTTTTTTGCTGTTTGTGGCCGGAGCGGATGAGTGACCACTTCTGGAGCGGATGAGTTAAAGTATCCAGGCGGTCTCGCCAAAAATGGGTTCAACCGGGACTGGTTGAAGTGGATCGACTCAGACCTTCGCGGTAAAATGGAAATGAATGCGGTTCACTTGACGCTGTCTTCCTTCAAGGGGTCACGGTGAGTGACCAAGCTCGTACGGTACCGCGCCATATTACGCTGCTATCTGCCTCACTTTGGTCGTGCAGTGCGCTCTGTTCCTGCCAGCAGAGACTCGCTGACAGGACCAACTTGACACTCTTACTCCTAGGCACAGAGGGTTGTCTACAGCTTCGATGGTATCTTCGGCAATTTTTGCGTGCGAGTCGACCGACTGGCGCCACAACGTCAAGCTCGCCGCCCGGCTATCTGTGCTGGCCCCCCCCCCCCCCAATGGAGTTCGCCGTGACGAGTCGTCACTGACGCCCGCCAGTGAATGGCTGCGGATTGCCGACGAGGCACGAATCCGTTGATCTCGAGGCACGAATCCGTTGATCTCGGGCTGCTGCTTCAAGCGTCCAGAGCACGGGCGTGCAGTTTGGATCCGAGAGGACTCAAATCTCGGTGGGTATTGTATGTCGGTGGTCAAGCATCTGCATGAAGAAGCTGATACAAAAGTTATTTTTGCTCCGCTCTGTCCGATGTCAGCGGGGCCGATCCGCTGGTAGCGGCCCACTACTGGAGGCGGCCGATATATTATAAAGTAAGCGCGATTTTTTTCGGGCGGCTCAAAGATTCTCTAAGCATGTATCCTACGCTCATATTTCGTCCCTCGTCCTGTGTCTACTGTACAGTGTACAGTACTGTTCAAGTCCAGCTCAAGTAGCATTTGAAGAGTGTGTCACGAGGACAAGCGTGCTTCTACAGGCTACAATGCTACTAGGGCGAGGAGCGGCGGGTCATGGGCCGGGTCGCCGTGAAGCTGAAGACCCGGAAGCTGCTACTGGGAGATACCTCGGAGGGAAAGAGGGTTTCGTGGCGTCGTGGCTGGATTTCGGGGACGGATGGCATGGTGGGCAGCTTCTAGGGTCGCCCGAGTGAACGGTTCAAGTCATCAGAGAGGGTGAGCGGGAGATGAGCGGCACGGATACGCGGATACGCAAGGATCGCAGGATAAGGATCGAGAGAGGTAGGAGTAGCGAAGAGGTCAGTCGTGATTTAGCTTTGGGAACAACAAGACAGAACGTTTTGCATGTATTACTCTGCTTAGTAGTTGCTGCTCTTGTCCGTCTAATCCTCCTCGCCCGCACAGACACGGCCTCAATACGGCGGCGACCGGTCCCCACCCAAACTGACTCGCGACAAGTGTCGGCAACTTGCCGACGACTTGGTAGTAATGACATCCCGGAATGCTGTGAGCCTTACTGCACTTCAGAGAATTGTTTTCTCAAGCCTGCCTTTTAGCTCAAGTGGCGAGGTGAACAGCAAAAGCAAGAGCGATGTACAAGTATATACGCTGAAGGGTGTACATATCTGCCCGATCGCTTTAGACACAGTATGGAAAGTAAAGTCCTGGTATAACCGCCCATGAAGGATTTCATTTTCCTACAGTACTACACGATGATGGAGTCCTCATCCTCGCAGACTGCCACGTTTGGCAAAAACGACTCGAGCTGAGGCAGCGACTGCATATCAATCAGCAGCCATTGCAGGGTATCAACGTCCTCGGACCTCATCCGCTGCAATCCAAACACTTGCGGTGTGGTTTCCGCT
This sequence comes from Phytophthora sojae, assembly GCF_000149755.1. Taxonomy (NCBI): domain Eukaryota; phylum Oomycota; class Peronosporomycetes; order Peronosporales; family Peronosporaceae; genus Phytophthora; species Phytophthora sojae. Next base: position 3,698,165 of record NW_009258120.1, on the reverse strand, counting down.
TGTCGAAACCCGCGGAGGTTGATAGAGCCATCGATAGACGAGCGGGCAGAATGGTAGACAACTGGGTCCACACTCAGGCACGCTCTCTTGCTTGGATACTCACTCGCTAGCTCGAACTCCTTCTTGATCAGGTGGTCTTCGTCAAACTCAAACGCCGGCTGAGCTGCGCGCTTCTCGCGCTTACGCTTGTGCAGTCGCTGCTGGTTCAAATTCGCCTTGCGCCGGTGGAACTCGCAGAGCTTGTGAGGGGTGCCGTCGATCTTGGTGGCACGCGGGTTGGTGCAGACCTTGCTGCGGTATCCGCACTGCATGAGCAGCGATGCGGAGGTGGGGACTTCGTCGAAGTAGGCGTTCATACTTGTGAGTTTGAGCACGGTGGCTGTGATGGTTGGCTGCAAGTTGAATAGTGGTGGAGACCTCGTCGACAACCTAGCCGAGTGGCGAGTATTTGTCGAAGTCTCCAATATTTCCGTTGTCGGTGTGCACCATCTTGAAGGCAGGGCCTGTCAGTGGAGTGACAATATCCAGACTTGTCAGGGAAACTCAGCTCATCAGTTCCGCCAAGGGGGATGTACATATTATATCGTCCCGCAACGCGAGACTTGCGTGGGCTTCGCAGTGCGAAGTTCGCACTGTTCTTTACGGCAGCGGCGAGTACGATAAGTAAGAGGAGCTTGCTCTATGGCGGCTGACCTTGTAGGGGATACGAGGACAGTTTTTAAGAGCTCAGGTTGATGCTCATTCACCTGCAACAGCGAGGTTGGATATCGGATGCAGTTCGGAGTATGTCATTCATTCGTTGGTAGACTTGCCTAAAATGAATGAAGCTGCGAGTTATTTCATAAATTTCACAGCGAAAACCTGGTTCTTACGCAAGCCTTGCACAGCAAAAACGCAGTTGAGACGGACGGACAGTGTAGCAGTTCGGAAGGTAGGAGTTCCACGCGCCTTGTGACGAGGCACGAATCGAGAGATGGCAGCGAACTGCTGCGTGAGGATTTTTCTATTGAGGATCGCCATAGTGTGGCCATTGCCATGTGGGAAGGAGCCGCTGGGAGATAAGTGTACGCTCGGCCAAAAGCCCCGTAAGCAACGAAGCACCGTTAGCAGCTTGCTGCCAAATATGGCTGTCGGTCGTAACATTGCTTGGCAACAGCAAGTGACACCTGTGACAGCAAATGTAATGCGGCTATTGCATCGGCATAAGACATAGCTGAACTGCCTTGGGGGTCTTCATCTGCAATATTGAAGAGAGATACTTTCCAAAGTACGGTAACTTACCTCATTTTTGGCAGCACGCATTGGGCTCGTGCAACGAAACCGAGGATACCTGAGCTGTTACAATGCAACTTGCAAATATCATTCCTGACTAGCAAGGTTGACCGCTCGGTGAGCGGGGATACAGTAATGGGCCATTTGAAATGGCTCGCGCGAGTGATGGGGCGCCGATATACTTTACATGTTTTATCTTCCGGCTCGAATACGATTCCCTTTGTACAGTACGCGGAGAGCATCATGGACATGAGACCGACAAACCAACTTGGTTTAGCCAAGGCGTGGCCCTATCGTCCTATCGCAGTCTTCATCGTGGTAATTGATCTCACAACTTGCTGATACCATTTCCTTTATATGTACACACACCAACTGTCTAAACGCTCACACGTCAACGAAGTTTTCATAGTCCACGGAGGCAGGCGGCGCGCTTGCAAGAGGAGGCAGCGACTGCATGTCCATCAGCAGCAGCTCCAGGATGTCCATGTCCTGGGACCCCATACGAGGCAATAGCGTCTCGCCAACACTGGAAGTCTGCTGCGTGGGGTGTTCGTATCCGCCAAGTCCGTAGTAGCAGGTGTCATCGGTGGACCAGTGCACGATCGGCTCGACACTCAGGTGAGCCCTCTTGGCCGAGTGATCCTCCGCAGCCTCGAGGTCCTTCTCGACCGACTCGCGTAGTTCTTGAGCGGCTCGCTTCTCGCGCTGTCGCTTGTGCAGTCGCTGCTGGTTCAGATTAGCCTTGCGGCGGTGGAACTCGCAGAGTTTGTGCGGGGTTCCGTCTAGCTTGGTGGCGCGGGGGTTGGTGCAGACCTTGCTGCGGTAGCCGCACTGCATGAGCAGCGGCGTGGAGGCTGCGGCGTCGTCGAAGAAGTTCATCTCGGGCTGGCGAGGGGTCAGTTTAGTAAGTCTGCTGGTTTGGTAGTGAATTGAGCAATGGTTGGTGCCTGGAAGGAGACGCTGAAGAAGAGACCTTAGCCTGATCACGGTGTCTGCATTATTCACTGCCCGTCATGTTCGTCTCGCTTCAACATGGAGGATATCCAGGAGAAATTGTTGCTCTTTGACTCGGCGCATCATGCCGCCGTATATATCGGCGACTCGCGATGCGCTCGATGTGATAAATCCAGTCGAAGGAGACGGATGAGCAACGCTTCGATGGTGCTTTTGTAGCTCTACCACGCAGCTCCACCGAAAAAAATTGTAGTCTGCGCCAGCCGCGCATGGATACATTCCCCACTCTCTTGACGCATCACCCCGGGGGGGGACCCCGATTGCCAGCAAGCACGAATCGACAGGCCCACCACGCCATATCTCGATTCGTGCCCCAATCGGGAAGACAACCGTGCTTGCAGTGCAAGCACGGTTGTCTTGCAATCCTTGCAGCTGTAGCAAGCCGACGCCAGGACCGGATCTCGTGGCAAAAATTGAATACCATCCTAGCAAGAAGGTTGGGGCGAATGCTGGTAAAGTCAAGCCGTGCAGCTCCTTGGTCACTATTATTGTCACGGTCGCTCTCATTAGACGGGGTAGTCCCTGGTGCCTATCGGCGAGAGCTTTATCGTTCGCGGAGACAACGGGAATGAGATGGGGCGCCATCGACCGGGTCGTATTCCTATGATAGTCTGCGAGTCGTACATGTAGACGACACGTACAGTGACCGCTGTTCGGTAACCAAGTCTCTTCTGTTAGAGTAATGTACACCCGAAAGCACAGTGTATGCGTAAATCAACAGAGCACAGTACACACGTATATTGTTGCCACGTAAATAAATCTAGGACATCTTGCTTGCACAACGATCGAGTTGTCTTCGTCTACGGAGGTCGGGGAGTTGGGTGGAAGCAACAGAGACAGCGGCTGCGGCTGCGCGTCGAGCAGCAACAGCTCCAGCAGCTCCATGTCCACGATCGCGAGGCTCGTGGGGGTGGTTGGCTCTCCGGCGAAGAACCCGCTTGGGTAGAACTGGTCCAGCGGGGCTTCAGCCGCAACGTAGGGGATTGGATCGGCCGCGATCGGGTCGGTGGGGATGTCAATGTTGAGGCAGAGCTTCTTGGTCGGGCGGTCCTCCTTCGCCTTCGTGGCAGCCTCGGGCTTTCGGCGCGCGACGCGCTCTTCGCGCTGGCGCTTGTGCAGCCGCTGTTGGTTGGCGTTGGCCTTGCGGCGATGGAACTCGCAGAGCTTGTGCAGCGAGCCGTCGATCTTGGTGGCGCGCATATTGGTGCAGACTTTGCTGCGGTACCCGCACTGCATGAGCAGTGACGTGGACGTCGGGGCCTCCTCGAAGAGGGCGAGCATGCTGGTGTTGAGTGGGTGGGTGTGGGGTAGTTGCCGCAAATTGAGGAATGAGCGGTGACAGTCAGCGGCGCATCCCTTGGGCCTCTGCTGCAGTTGCAGTCCCGCATCAGTATCATTTGACCGGATTTCTGTGTGAGTGTGGCGCAATCGCAAGGCGACTCGCCGTTAGAAGTACAATACTCGCAGGAAGCTCGCATCTGCGCTGACGGATTCTCGAAGTTTCCCCCTGATTAGGCTTGACATGCTGGATACGGTTGAGTCGCGCCGCGCGACTCAACCGTACACGCGCGACTCGCGCGTGACAGGCGAGTACAATACGTGTACTGCTGCCACAGCAACTACGGTAGGAGTCGAAGTCTCGGGTTGGAAAAGTTGCTGTCGATCGACGGCAGCAGGCTAAGACGCGAGCTAACTGCGAGGCGACAACAGCGTCGCTGTAGTGCATGCGCCAGCCTCAGCCTCAGCCTCAGCTACACCTCATTACGCTGCTCTTCGCAGGCAGCAGTGGGCCTTGATTCAAAAATTGACTTTGTAACGACGTCATTAGGGCGTCAGCGATCGGCCGAAAAGGCAGGGTCTCAAACTGGACTCTTGGGCCACTCCCCCCGAGGGATGCGCTCACGGGGCAATGACGCCTGGATGCGAACCCGCCGTGAAGGATAAACTTCACCGTCGGTGACGCCGGCGCGAGTAGATTCGATTGGATCGGTCTCGTAGTCGGTAGAGCTGCTGTTTCTATGGTCACGGATAGTCATGGGCCATGAATATAAGCAGCAGAGATTCGACCCCGCTATCCACGAGGGCCACCGGATGCCTAGCTGGTCTTTTTGATTCAAGCACTACAAAGGCTTTGGAATGCCAGCTTGAAGGGGCCTTGCTGTTTCCAAGAACGCGCGTTGCCAAAGCTATCAACAGCAGGAGGACACCCTCGGGCATTCAGCTGATATTACTAACCTGCGTTCAATCAACGCTGAAAGATGTAGCTCGCTCCAGACCATCGATGGTAGCCAATACTGTAGCACCATGGACATGCACCGGTGCACGAGAAACAAATTTGTAGGTCGTCGCGGCGGGGCTCGATGCGGTGGTGCAAGATGCCGAGCCGAGCAGCTACAGTATTATCCTCAAAGTGCAGCAGCTGATGCTGTTGTCGCTGGAGCTTTACGGTTCGAACTCCTCCAGCTTATTCTTGCGCTTCAGCTTTCCTGCGTGAGCGCGGCCAGGGGGTGCATCTGGCAGGGGCAGGGCCAGACGCACCCAAAAATTCCCACGATCACGATTCCGTTGGCGACCAGCGCGTCAGCAAGATCGCTTCTGTACCGCCACCCACTCAATGCAGCACACCGATTAGGATCTTGCCATGAGCGACTCGGCGACGCCCAAGCTGCGCGCGTACACTGTACAGTCTACGGCGCGAGTTGCGGCGGGGTCAGCGCCGCCTTTGCGGCGCCTGCGAGCTCGAAAAGATAGGGAAGTGTCCAGTGAGGACAATTTCTTGGCCGTCAAGTGGACCATCGTTGCCGATTCAGTTGATTGCCGTGCTGCACGCACGCACATAGCCGACACGACGTTTTCCAGTTGTTGATGCGAGTATTGTAAGCAGCCTGCGATTGCCCATCGCCCGGCGAACGGTGGGCAGACAGAATCCTGGGGGGCGCCGCCCATACGGTCTTATCTCTGGTCGTCAGGGCCCGTGATTCAACTACCGAATGGAGAGTGGAGATCCCCTCCTCCATTCCGTCCGCTTCCCGACTGTCGGCCCGACACAGGGTCATTCATTAATCAACTTGCAGCCAACCTCCCTCGACCGCTTTAAACACAGCAAGCATGTTCCCCAGCTACGACGAGCTCCCGACGGCCACGTCGCTGCTCATGCAGTGCGGCTATCGCAGTAAAGTCTGCACCAAAGCGCGCGCCACGAAGATCGACGGCTCGCTGCACAAGCTCTGCGAGTTCCACCGCCGCAAGGCCAACGCCAACCAGCAGCGGCTGCACAAGCGGCAACGCGAGCAACGGGTCAAGCGACGACGAGCTGAAGCGGAGGACGGTCGCCCAGCGAAGAAAGAGTGTCTGGCCGTTCGGGACCCAGTTGGCTCCATCTCCATGGATCCCATTCCGTTCGATGCGGTCAACCCGCCGCTTGACGTCGCCAGCAAACACTATGGATGCCCCTCAGGCGTCTTCGCTGAAGATTTCACCTTCTCCACGGCCTGTGAGCCCGTGGATATGGAGCTGCTGGAGCTGCTACTACAGGATGCGCGACCGCAGCCGACCGCCACTTGTCCGCCAAACTCGCCCGTGTCCGTGGACGACGTGAGCTACATCATCGTGTGACCATATATACATTCCACCACCTAACGTTAAACCGCATGTATTTTTGATATACCCCCGAACGAGGGTAGATTTACCTCCTGGGAAAACTAGGATATCAATGTCGTCTACATCTAGCGTAGTGGCGCATGCCCCAGTCTTTCGCTGGTCAATCGCGCTCGCAGTTGCCTTGGCGAGTCGCCATCGATGTCGGGTCTGCAGCAAACAGGAACAGGTTCCGAGAACTAGTCATCTCCAAGATATCTAGATACATGTATTATATTATATCGCGCCATTGTCACTGCATTCAATGACGCAGGAATGCTGATCATGGAACTCACCCAAAAGATCAAATGTGAATGTGTGTGCTCAAGATTCGCTCAAGCTGGTGGATAGACACCAATGCTACCAGCCAGATCAACGCGGAATGAATGTACGGTATCGCAGCGATTGCAGGGCGCGATGGATTCGAACGCGCGTTGATGATACAGTACAGTACTGAATTCCAGCTGCAACTTGCCGCCCCTGAGAGCGGTCGCTGATGCTCATCCGCAGATGCGGCTGCATGCATCGCTGCAGTACATGTAATGAGGCTACAACCGATGGATTTACATATATTGCGGTCGTGCACGCTGGCTGAGGCTGCTTGAAAACCTTCAAGTTGGGTTTCCGCTGGTGCTTGCATGCTCTGGTCAGATAGATCCTTGCAGTAATGAGTGACCTACTGAACTGCCGTTGACACACTTGACTCCAAAAGCGTCCAGCACATCAAGTGCCGCGCTGGACGCTGCAGGGCGCATGCCAATAATATGGCGCAGATAAGCTTCACATGGCGAGGACGAAACGATTTGCGCAGGCACCAGGCACGCCCAAATCCAGGACAAGTTGGATGAGCGATGGTCGCTCTCGCGAGGACGGACAGAATCCTGCCGCGCGCTGCCCACAGACGGATCTCGTCACCAATTCAAGCTCAAGCTACAGTAGCTGTACAGTAGAGCGCTGATCCAATCGTTACCCGCCCGCCGGTACCATTTCTCGACTTGCAACCATCACCGCTTACTTCTTCCCCATGTTCGCTGCCTTTGATGCAATCCCGACATCCACGTCGCTGCTGATGCAGTGCGGCTACCGCAGTAAGGTCTGTACCAACGTGCGCGCTACGAAAATCGACGGTTCTCTCCACAACCTCTGCGAGTTCCACCGTCGCAAAGCAAACGCAAGCCAGCAGCGTCTTCATCAGCGCCACCGCGAAGAGCGACGGAAGCGTCGACCGACTGGGGCGATCGAGGTTCGCCAGAAGAAGAAAGCTTGTTTGACCAGACAACAGTCTCTTGTTGTGGGCCCCATTCCCTTCAAACTCGACGATGCCGAAGAGCCCAACGCCTCTGGTTTTACACAGACCGATATGGACATCCTCGCTTTGCTACTCTCCGACGTCGACCCCCCGAAGGGGTGTGCGATGAGCTCTCCAACGTCGCTGGGCGATAGTAGTAGCTCACTCCTCGTATGACCCAGTAGCTTGCATTCCAGTCAACGTTGATGTAGTTCTGTCTAGACAAAACCACGATCCACATACACAGCTCATTAGCTTGCATCGATAAAGAGTGCATGGTGTCGGATAACACGTCCTAAAACGATTCCTAAAGTGTCCTAATTGTCCTAAAAAACTCTCGAAAATTACCGTGAGATGTCCTAAAACTCGTATAATCCTTCGTAACAGAATATAATAATTACGTCCTACGAGCTGTCCTAAAACCTAGTTTTATGAATATTACGCGTTTTATTGGTGACCACAATGTGTGGTACGCGTATTTTAGAGCGTTCGCAACGTTATTTACGCGTAATTACGGGCTCATCCTAGCCACTCGTCGAATGTCAGACCCCACAGTGCAGTGCTGCCAGCAATTTCACTTTTTGCAGCCTAAGTGTGAGAGCCCAACCTTCTTGTCATGGACCACGGCGGGTATTCATTCTGTGTTAAGCGCACATGCCCGGAAACAAACACGATCTACTACAGCTGCAAGAAGTTTCGTGAGGGATGCAAGGCAAGACTGATTGTCCGAGGAGGAGCCGTCGTCGCCGAGAAGAGTGTGCACAGCTGTAAGGATGAGCCCAAGCCAGAAGTGGTGGACGTGCGCAAGGAGATAAGAGTGGAGCTCCAGCGCTCTAGCATCACCAAGATGTCAACCCCACCGGCGGTCCTGCGGCAAGAGGTGTACGACGATCTCAAGCTTCGCTACGGCGGAGAAGGTATTGCGCTCAAGATCATCCCTGCGGAGCCGGCCGTCTCTATCATCAAGCACACGCGCAAGGATTGCTCTGGCGGTGATGTCTTTGAAGCCATTCTGACCCAAGCTGTTCGGTGCGTGAGTGACATGGATGCGAGGGCCTTTCTTCAGTTCAGCGTTGTCCACCCCACCGCCGCGGGCACCGGAATGCAACGTCTGATCGGACTGGCCCATCCCGACTTGGCTCGAATTCTACGGTACCCGAAGATCACGCTGTTCATTGACGGAACATTTGCGGTGGTTCCTAAGCCGTTCAGTCAGTGTCTGATTGTGATGGCTTTCGAGCCTTCTGTCGACCTCTACGTGCCTGTTTGCTATGTACTGGTGCAAGGCAAGTCCCAAAAAACGTACTGGCGGGTTCTCAACGAGCTCGTGATCCTGAGCAACCGCCAGCTGGAGCCCGAACATGTCACGTGTGACTTTGAGTCCGCCCTTATCAACGCTGTGCTGGAGCAATTTCCGACTGCGAACCTCGTTGGGTGCCTGTTCCACTGGAAACAGGCCCTCCGTCGGAAAATGCTTGAGCTGCGGCTACCCGAAGACCAAATCAAGGACGCTCTCAGCCCAGGAAAGCTCGACACTCTCACAGTTATCCCGGAGGACCAAATCGCTGAAAAGGTGTGGACTATTTTTTGGGGTGACCAATTTTTTGTGTCTGACCTATTCTGATAAATGGCTGCATTGTAGGGTGTGAGGTACGTGAGGAGTATTGTCGACGAGACCGGCGCGAAAACAAAATGGAATACTTTTTGGAACTATTTCCTCAAGACCTGGACGCAGCGATTTGATGTCACGACCTGGAACGTTCATGAAATGGTGCGGTGCGGTGTTGACATCGTTAACCGCACCAACAATCCGCTGGAAAAGTACAATCGTGACTTCGCGTCGCGAGTGGGTACACACCCTAGCCTGCTTACCTTCATTGAAGGCACCAAGCAAGAAGCAGCCCGCTATCTCCAGCGCATTGACGACATCAAGAAGGGACTCCAGACGGCTCCGCAGCATGCTCCGCCAGTAGTGCCAGGCATCCCAGCTGGCTATGCGGACTTTAAGTAGGATAGTACGGTGTTCAGACGCTGATAATGCAGTCCTGCTTCAACGAGAGCCCTTGCTAACGAGTTGCCAAAAAATTCCATTTGTCCTAATAGGACAGCTCCCAGTTATAGTCAACAAAGTGTCCTAATAGGACAACTGCCCGTTCTAGGCAGTTAAGTGTCCTAGTAGGACAGCTCTCGGTTATTACTCGACTAAGTGTCCTAATAGGACAGATCCTCATTTAGGTGAATTGTTGTTGTCCTATTAGGACAGATTTCGGTAAGTGAATCGTGGCTGTCCTATTAGGACAGCTCCTAACCAGCCCGTTCGTCCTAAAACGAGCTGTGTTGTCCTAATTTTTGGTACCGTTTATGAGCAAACTGCAAGTAATATACCGCATTTTTTAGGACAATAGGACATCTTAGGACGTCTATTAGGATGTGTTATCTTTTACCGAGTGCATATCAAACGCCAGCCACTGATAATATCAAAAGCGTGGTATAATAGCTTCGTGAAATGTGGACGGAGTAATTTACCGAGTTGTGCAGGCCGTGGGACTGTCGAATGCATGGCTTTATCCTACCCAATCGTGCTCTCTCAAATTCAGGCCGGCCAAGGTCTGCATGGGACCACCTTCACCGAATGACACGACAGTTTTTCAGATCTTTGTCAAACCGGATAGCAGCTGAAGATAGAGTTTAAACTGACCTGGTGCAACGTGTTTGGTGCCCCACACGCTTGGGGTTTGGTCGCGACCGTGCTGATGCGGTCGAAAGTCCGGATGGCCGACAGTGTCCAAGCGTAAGACACTGCACCGGTGCGTGCCCGACTGGCAGCAACACCTACTTTATTTAGATGAACTAGCGCGGTGTCAACCACCGACTAACTACAAATACACGTCTACGTCGAACGCGCACGACTCAGTTCCGTAGTCGCTCTTCTAGCCACTCGGGCGTACGCCCACACGCGCCTGCCCTACTCGTCGCAGCCGTCGAAGAACTCGGAAGCCACGTGCTTCCTGTTCGCCACTCTGCTGTCGTTCACGCCGCAGCCGTCCACCGAGGTCGTCGTTAGTGTCCACCGCCGTTCGTCCACCTGTCGTTCGTCCGTTCACCGCTTGTTGCGCTTGCTGCCAAACGCGCGTTCCTCGGGCCTGCTCGCTGGCCGTCAAAACCCAAAGTGAGCTCCGTCGTGGGGCTCGCGGAGTCCAGCGGGCCCGAAGATCCAGTAGATCCCTCGGTACCGCGCAGCAGATCCTGCCGACCACAATGCCAGCCGGATTCACGTCCCACGCTGCCGTCTACTTCAACGCCGTCGTACAGCGTGGTTGCCGCGCCCACCGTCTCGTCCTTCGCCGTGTCGTCGGCCTCCTTACACTGGAATACTTGAGGTCCGTTCCCCTGAAAGGTGCACAGCGATAAATTTGATGCTACAACAGCATTCGTTAGAGGCATCGGGCTCGCTACGGCTCGGTCATACGACGATGATTAGCATCATTTTGCTAATTGCAGCAGAAAGGACCTGGCAGCGGAGAGAAACCCCACAAGTCGAACTCAAATAATGTTTCGTGTTGAGGGTCATTGTGGCAAATCACTTGAAAACAACGTGCGTACACGTGCATGTAGACGTGTGCCAGTTTACTCAACTAGAAATCGTCGATCACAGTCAAAAACTGTGGATGTTTGCCAACTTCCGCGGTGCAGTCGTCGCGATATTCAGGTAATGCGCCTAAACGCATGGTCAACTGCAACAGCCAAATACCTTGGATCATCAATTGCCTGGGCTACCAAAGGATGCCGGTCGCCACGTAGTCCAGAATATCAAGGAGATGACGCCAAATGCAACAGCTTCATGCAAAAGTGTTGCCATCGTACGCCCAAATCACATCAACGCCGCCTCACTAACTACGAGCTGCCAACCATCTGTTGCTCTTTAAACCACCTCATCCACGGGAGGTCGACGGAACATTGTTACAAATGGCAAAATCGACGGCAGCACTGTATCCTTGGCGTGGCATTCACGTTCCGTTGCACAATCCACAGGGGTAGACAGCGCCATGCTGTGACCGCGATTCAAGATCACACTGCTGCTAGCGGTTTGCACTGCGACTCGTTGAAGATGGCTATCATTTGAATCCAAATCACCATGGCTGGGAACATTCAGGAGGCTTGCAGCAGCGCGCAGCTCGAAGACCACCTCGACACGAGCCGAAATACAGAAATACAGCCGCACTCTGTCCGGGACCTGAGCACGGCCAGTTAGCTCAATATAGCCTCGGCAACGGCCTCTGAAATGACGTCGCTACTGCGACGGCAAACAATATATAGCTACAGCCAATTCTTTATCGTCGGCATTATTTTGTGCAGCGTGAAGCGCCGCATGAAGTCGTCAAAGCCGGTGATGAAGGTCTGTGTGTGCGTGTGTGTGTGTGGCTGTGCATCTCTGAGCTCGTTGAGAATACGGAATCCCGTCACAAGGTCTCTTTTCGATCGGTCACGATAGGGTTATCCTACCTGGACCTCGTGGCGAGTCACCCCGGGAAAATCAATGCGGCTGAAGAACCGTACAATGCATGGCACACAGTATTTAATTCATAGTCGCGCGGCACAGCCAGCAAGCCCCCAAGTCCAGCATGTCCTCCCCCTTCAATGAGCTGCAATCGACCGTGCCGCTCCTCATGATGTGCGGCTACCGAAGCAAGATCTGCACCAATCCCCGCGCCATCAAGTCGACGGCAGCCTTCACGGGCTCTGCGAATTCCACCGCCGCAAGGCGAACGCCAGTCAGAAGCGTCTACATCAGCGCCAGCGCGAGGCGAGACTGAAGCGCAAGCTCGGTGAGGCTGAGGCGGAGGCAGTAGAGTCGAGGCTGACGAAGAAGGTCTGTCCAAGTATGCAAGACACTTTCGACCCGACCACGATCGACCCGATTCCCCACGAAGCCCCTTTCATCCGTGCAACAGCGTGTACTGTTGGTACCCACGCGGAGCAGCTCGTCAACCCGAACTTTATGATGGAGTTGTCGATGCCTCTGCCTTTCACGGCATTTTCGCCTCTAGAGACGACGCAGTGGACCCCGTCGAACCTGCAACCGGCCCAAGACGAAGCCGGCTCAGCTATCGTGTAGCAAGGGGGTTAATATGTGTAAACATGCTAAGTACCAAACCTCAAGAAATCGAAGATGACTAAGCTTCGTGCAGCTGAGAACGAGAACAGAGGAAACTTTGGGATGACTTCAGCCTGGAAAACCGTGTCCAGCTCACTGATTCGGGTCGCTATAAAAGAGCTTCTCGATTAACAAGGACCCCTGCTCGAGTATCCTCGACAAGACAGCCCGCCGAGTGTGGAGTATATGCAGGTTCGTGTAGTACATGTACCATGTTTTGTTGAAGTCAAACCCTCCCAAGATTTCTGACGGGCATTCCTCGGCTACTACACCTTTTCAACTTCAAAACTGCATTCCAAGTTCAATTCTGCATAAGGTAAGTTCAAAACTGCACGAGCAGAGACCAGGCTAGCTTCGTACTTTTATACACAGCTCATTGGTTGGCACGCAGCACAGCTAGCCAATAGGCAAATTGTACTCTATAATCGTATACGATGATAGATATCATACAGTTTGTAATATACATTTATAGAGTATTGTTGTTTTGATGTTACCTTTTGCTGTTTTGAACTTACAATTTGCAGTTTTGAAGTTGAAAAGGTGTAGCTACCCACCACAACTTTTGCGCGCACTAAGGGTAATGCGACCGGTCTTCGGCCACTTAATTTTGATATAAGTTTTCTTTTGAACGGCTGCACCAATTTCGGCTTGAAAACCACCATTGTAAAGCGCAGAATCTCGTTTGACTCGTGTGCGATTTATAGCTTTGTGGGGTGAGGCGTGTGATCAAGATCGACGAGCGGACATTATGCTTCGATTGAGATTATTTTCAATCGCCTCCCTTTTTTCGGCTACCTGTCGATACAAATAGCAAATCAAAATGAAGCAGATGACCTGTAATCTGCAGAAGCGAACTTTGGCAACTAATTTCAGCGAATAAACCTTCTCAGGGAAATAACTGGCAGGGCTGGAGGCGCGAGTGACGTCTTGGAAATCTATACATAGCTTTGGATATCAAAACAGTGCTTGTGGTGGTGAGTTGCAGCCAACTATTTCAGGCGTCTCCAGGATACCATCCGGCTTCACTTACGTTTACACCTTTTCAACTTCAAAACTGCAAATTGTAAGTTCAAAACAGCAAAAGGTAACATCAAAACAACAATACTCTATAAATGTATATTACAAACTGAATGATATCAATCATCGTATACGATTATAGAGTACAATTTACCTATTGGCTAGCTATGCTGCGTGCCAACCAATGAGCTGTGTATAAAAGTACGAAGCTAGCCTGGTCTCTGCTCGTGCAGTTTTGAACTTACCTTTTGCTGTTTTGAACTTACAATTTGCAGTTTTGAAGTTGAAAAGGTGTAGTATTGAGAAAACGTACGATCTGCTTATGTGCTGCGCATGCACGCTCCTGGCCCACTTATCCCGTGCACTTTACTATGGAGCCACTTCAGCGCGCGCTATCGGCCTCGATTCTTGTCCGACGCTACCCAAACTTGGATGCAGTGCTAGCTCTAGACATATTTTCGCATTCACCCCAGACCCACAGGTCTAGCCCCCAATCTAGCAATGCAGCTTTGTGTTCCCTGATTTCTGTATGAAACAGGTTTGTATGGGTTAACGTGAGGTGGTTCAGTTACCCTTACTCAGTATTTGATCGGTCACCCCTGCTCATTACGTCCCCACTCTTTGAAGAATCCCTCCGGCCGCGCCGGCCGCGGATATCGCAGTAAGATAGTACACAAGCTTTGCCAACTCCACCGACGCAAGTTGAGCGCTTATTACCCCATCAGCACTCGTGAGGGTGATAGCTACCCATACAACGCTGACGCAACCTGCGGATACTGGAAGTACTTCGGCTCGACACTGTTTTCGTCTACAATGTATACATCATAGGTACATGGTACCGCTTCAATCGACACTGAAGTTGAAGTGGAGTGCCCCTGCATGCCGCCAGACTTCGAATGCTGGCGACGCCACCGGCAACTGGCTGTAGCTGGCTGGCTAGCAATATTTTACACCTTGCCGCTCGCTTCGCTCACACCGCTTCATATTCATTTCTACCTCGTTCGAAGCAACATCAAGCAACAGTTTACTACAATGACGATCTCCGTGACTCCAGGGACAGCGTGGTCGACGGAATCGCAGCCGCGGCTGCCCCCTCTTGCCCCCAAGGCCCCACTACTGCTCACGTCTGGTGAGTCGCCGGAGTCCACGACGTCGTCGATGCTGCTGCTGCCTCCTCGACCGAGTACTATGGCCTTCATCGCGGCCGGTAGACGCCGGTCGCCCTCGCGCAAACAAGGCGGCGGCTCTCGCGGCCAAGATGGCCAAGATCCTGGAGGCTGAGGCGGCCGAGAGGGAAAAGGAGAACGAGAACAGGTTCCAAGAGCTCACCGACGAGGAAGCTGCTGTGCTCGAGCAACAGATCGAGCAGCAAGAGGCACTCGTTGCTGCAGCCTAAGGGTTCAAGTGCCTGCAATGCCTGATAGTCATTGCCGTCTGTTGCCGTTCAACACCATCAAGTACGACAAAGAGGTCAACAAGACCTTGAAGTTGCCTATTTTACGCTTAAGTTGCTTTAAAATCCCATAAGTTGCGCAAATCCGAGTCCGTTACCCATTTCGCCAGAACCGAACTTGCTGACACGTCACCTTGTTGCGCCATGGCCTTCCAGCACCTCGCGACGTCGCTGGCGCTGCTTTCTCTGTGCGTGCGCGCCTCGGACTGGCGCGGGATCTCTCCCGAGCTGCAGCAGAAGCTCAGCGCCGTCTCCAGCGTACGTACACACATGCCTGCTATTCTCTAAAAAGTTTAACACTAGCTTAAACTTCCCACGTCTCAGAACGTTTATGCCAATTATTCTCTAACCAGTTCTCGACACTATCCATATGCATGTAGTTCACGTGCGACAACGGGCAGCAGCGCCTGGAGCTCTCGCGCATTAATGACAATTATTGCGACTGCGCGGACGGCAGCGACGAGCCCGGCACGTCGGCCTGCTCGCACACGGCCGCGGTGTTCCACTGCGCCAACGCGGGCTTCTTCGCCGCGGACGTGCCGACGTCACGCGTGAACGACGGCGTCTGCGACTGCTGCGACGGCTCGGACGAGTACGCGAGCGGCGCGGGCTGCGCGTCGGACTGCGCGGCTCGCATGCAGAGCTTCAAGGCCGACAAGAAGGACCTGATCGAGCAGGTGGAGGCCGGGCTCAAGGACCGCGTGGCGCTGGCCGCGGAGGCGCAGAAGCTCTGGGACGAGCAGCAGCAGAAGAAGGCGGAGGTCGAGGCCTCGGCCGCGTCGCTGCGCGTGATGGCGGAGCAGTTGGAGGCCCGCAAGGGGGAGGAGGAGAGGCTGGAGCAGGAGGAGAAGCAGAGCCGCGTGCAGGCCAGCAAGCAGGAGATCTTGAGTCAGTTGGGGCTGCTGGGGCTGTCGAAGGAGCAATTAGCGTCCATTATCCTCGAGATCGGACGCAACGGCGTCTCGGCCAAGCACGAGCTGATCCCGATCATCCGCAAGGAGCGGGGGGCGGCTCGTGAAGGGGACGAGGATCTGCCCAAGACGCCGATGGAGGAGCAGGATGAGGCTTTTAAGGTCAGGGACGAGGAGAGGCAGAAGGAGACGCGCCGCATTGAGAAGCTCATTGAAGAGCGGAAGGAGAGAGAGGAGAAGAAGGCGCAGGAGGCGAAGGAGGCGCTGGAGAAGGCTGCGGCCGAGGCGGCTGAAGGAGTCGAAGCTGCTGAGACACAGGCCGAGCCGGAGACTGAAGCTCCGGCTGCGGCCGAGGAGGAACAGGAGGAGGAGGAGGATCTGACGCTGCCGGAGGTGGAGACGCGTCCTATTGACAAGCTCTACGAGGAGCTGGCGGCTAGCGAGCGCTACGAGCGAAGCCAAGCGCTGGTGACGCGTAAGCAGCACGAGGACACGAAGAAGGAGCTGGAGGAGAAGGAGAAAGAGCTGTCCGAGGTCCAGAAGGTGCTGGAGAAGGACTACGGCGTCGACCACGTCTACTTCGCCCTGCGTGAAAAGTGTGTGGAATCGAACGCGGGCCAGTACAAGTACAAGATCTGCTTCTTCGGCAAGGCGACTCAGGACCACACCAAGTTGGGCGACATGGAGGAGTTTGAGAAGCTCAATGCGTCCGATGACGAGGGCTCTGTTGATGGTGCTTCGGCCTCAGTCGATACCGCTGTTGAGGAGATCAAGTTCTCGAATGGACAGAAGTGCTGGAACGGCCCGAACCGATCCATGACGGTGAAGCTCGAGTGTGGCCCTGAGCCGATGGAGCTCTTCAACATTGAAGAGCCCAGCACCTGCGTGTACTCTGCAAAGCTGCGTGCGCCTGCGGTATGCAGCGAGGAGCATCGCGAGCGGATCATGCAGTTCGACTCGGCCAAGGTCACTCCTCACCACATCGAAATTGAGGTCCCGGCCACGCCGTGAGTTGATTTAGAGTCGCTGTGAGCGTAGGCGATGCTTTGGTCGTGGTGCCTTGCAGTGCAACTTGCACCCGTGCCACTCGCCCACGCGATACAAAGTGAAAGATTTGTCATGAATGCAGATAAACTAAAAGCAACGGAGAGAGATGTCGAACCGTTTAGCTTAGTTTGTGGAGCTTTGTGGGTGTTGTTTCAAGATATGCAAGTGGAATCGCCAAAGCTTCCTAGTATGCAAGCCTAGAATGGATTCGAAGGGTTATAGCCTTGGTTTGCGGCGGCGCCGCCACCCCACATTTGCTGAGGCATTTGCTGTTGCTGCTGCATCGGGAACCCTCCAGGGAATCCTTGCTGGGGCTGCTGGAAGCCCATTTGTGGTTGCCCCATGTGCCCCATGTGAGGTTGTTGTCCCATTTGCTGCTGCCCCATGCGTTGTCCCGGCATGCCGCCGTACAGAAGAGCTGGAGGCGGAGCGTCAATTTCTGCAAACGGATCCACTTCTGCCGCGTGAGGAACCATCGCGGGTGGTGGTGCAGGGGTCGACGAGGCAGGAGCAGCGTCGAAGTCGAAGACGCTTGCAGCTGCAGGAGCTTGCTGCTTGACGGGGTCCGGTGGAAGGGCGAACGGATCCACCTTGGCAGGTCCTGGAGCGAACGCATTGCTGCCTCCGCTCTGGCCAAAGCCTCCAGTCTGACCGAACGATGTTGGAGACGGGAAACTTGCGAAGTCTGCAAACCCTTCCGACGATGCAGCCCAAGTTGTATCGAACGCACTCGGTGCTGCAGCCTTAGCGGCCGGAGGTTTGCTATCCGAGATGGTGGGGTTGAAGTCCATACCCAGCAAGTCTCCAGCATCAGCCGATTTGCTCGCAACTGTTTCCTTCCGAGCCTCGGTCTTCTTGGTTGCTGCTGGGGGCTCATCCTTGGCCTTCTCCTTCTTCTTCTTCGATGCACCAGGTAGAGGGGGTAGTGGGCGCCCGCAAATGACCTCATCGATGCACTCCATGACGTGCTCGATGGTGGCACGCTTCTCCACATCAGCCGTGAGCATGCGCGCAATGATGGCGTGCACGTCCGGCGAGTACGGCGAGTTCGAAGGGATCGTGTAGCGGTCGGTGCGCAGTCCTTCGAGCGGGAAGGGCGACTTGAAAAACGCCATGCTGTAGAGCACACAGCCCATGGCCCAGACATCCACAGCCTCCGTCAGTTCACCCGAGCCGAACATGGCGGTTCCTTCCACATCAGCCAGCTCGGGTGAGCGATACATGGCGGTCGTGCGCTTGGACACATTATCGGATTCGCGCATGCGATCCGCCTTGGTAGCGAGCGACTGTGGGCCTTCCACACACGACCCGAAGTCACACAACTTGTACACGCCTTCCTTCCCCAGCAGGAAGTTCTCGAGCTTGAGATCGCGGTGCGCAATCGGCGGATTATGCGCGTGCAGCATAGCAACCGGCCTATCATGGAACAAAGGTCTCAGTAAGTAAGTAGTTATCCAATGGTCATGCATGTCCCACAACGTACTCGCAGAGGCTTCTGAATGTGCGCAGCAGCTCGTGCTGCGCGAAGCGCTTGGTGCCCATCTTGACCATGTTCTCCTGCAGGTGCCCACCGGGGCAGTACTCCATGAGGATGAAGACCTCGCTCTTGTCACCTCTGGCCTTGCTGGTCTGCGAGGACACGAACTGCACCACCTGCGGGTGGCTCAGCCGTTGATGCAGTCGAATCTCGCTCGCGATCCAGTCGGCCGTCTGCTCGTTGTGCGCCACGAGGCGCTTGAGCACGAGAGGCGCAGCAGTCGGCGGCGCGCGCACATCTTTGACCAGGAAGATGAAGGACGAGCCTCCTTCGCCCAGGTACTGCACGGCCTCCACCTCGTAGCGCCCCACTACCATGCGCTTGCCCACTTGCTGCTGTACGTTGCCCATACGTGCTGACAGAGATGGAAGCTCTAGGACCTCTTGCAGCTCGAGGGGGAAAATATAGCACTGAGACCGTGTGCCTCTTCAAGAGCCGCATAACGGACAACTTCAACAAGTGAGGTTGCACGAAGGTACTAACACCTTCAAGCAACACTCATGTATTTGGTGGGATGTACACAATACATTCGTGCAACATTTTTCAGCTCGAGGGGAGCACCTCGACGCATTCGTGACCACAGGAAGCCTTGGACACTGCAGGACGATGAAGCACCGCGTCGCCTTCCGCAAGCTCAACCGCACGTCGGCCCATCGCCAGGCCATGCTGCGGTACGTGTTCCCAGCTCTCTCGCGCACCGATGCATGCCAGTTGCACCTCGCAGCTCGCCCTAGATCCGCGGTGTCAGCTAACGACGTCCCTTGCACTCTTCCAGCACCATGGTGACGCAGCTCATCGAGCACGAGCGCATCCGCACGACGCTGCCCAAGGCCAAGGAGCTGCGCCGCGTGGCTGAGCAGGTGGTCACGATGGCCAAGCAGGGCGACGAGCCCGCCCGCAAGCGCGCGCAGTCCATCCTCCGCACGCCCGAGGCCGTGACCAAGCTCTTCGACGTCGTGGGCCCCCGCTACGCGTGCGTATTGCTGCCTTTTAGATGTGTTTTACGGGGTTCTAGGTGCTAATTAGGAGGTGTTCTTGTTATTGCTGGGTAGGCTGCGTGAGGGCGGCTACACGCGCATCCTGAAGGCCGACTTCCGCAAGGGCGACGGCGCTGAGATGGCTGTGATTGAATACGTGGACCGGTGCGGAGACAGTTGGAAGATGTGAGGTTGGAGGTACATTGTGCTGACATTCGATGTATTTTGTTGTGTAGACCCGGTGAGATGCGCAAGGCGAAGCCGCCGACGGGCGTTGAGGCTGCGCGTGCGGCCTTCGAGGCTCAGGCTGAGGTTGAGGCTACGCAGTAAGCTTTGGACGTGTGAGGAAGGCCGAGATGCCGGCACCTGCGCGGTGGTGAATCCCACTGAGCAAGTGTCTTTTGATTGCCGAGACTCCATACGACCCACCCCCGCTAGAACAAGACAATCAACGCAGAAAAAGATATCTAAACGCCTTCATCGTACAGTTAACGCCTATGCTTTGCTTCCCTGTTGTGTCACCTCTTGCTCCTGTTCCTGCTCGGCTTCCTCCTCGGACTCTGCCGGTTCCGCTCCTTCAAGGTGCGCCAATCGGTCGTCCACCGTCACCATGAGCCCCTTGACCTTCTCCATCTCGTCTTTCAGCCTCGCCAGCTCGCTCCGATCCGCCGCGAGCTTCTGCATCGTGTCATTACACGCCGCCGCAGCTTGCAGCATTTGCTGGTCTGCTGCATCTTCACTCTGTTGCATGGGGTCCCCCAGCGTGTACGACGTGATCGCCTCCGTGGAGAAGCTGAAGAGGTCCCTGATGCCGTCCAGCGCCACTGGCGTCGTTAAATACTTGCGGCCGAGAACAGCCTGGCAGTTGTGACACAACAACTCGTAGAACGAGCTGCCAGCATCCAGCCCCGTGTTGGCCGTCTGTACCTCCGGAGACAGCGCCACATTGGTCACGTGACTCAGCGTCACAAGCCACAGATCCTCAGTGGAGCACACAAAGGCGTAGGAGTCTCCGAAGATGGAGCGACACGTGCTGCACTGGAACACCACGAGGGGCATGGCCGCCTCCTCTTCCTCTTCAGCCTCTTGGCTCTGCATCTCTTGCACGTGTTCAATCTCCTCCATCTCCTCTTCCTCGATCTCCTCGGACTCGGGATTGCTCGCAGCATGTCGCCGGAATGCACTGTGGCTGCTGCTGTGGCTTCTGCTACTTGAGGCGACGCGCGTCGCCGTCTGCGGCGTCACTAGCGTCCGCGCTTTCTTGTGGGAGGGCGTTCGGACCACGTCCACACCCGCGTCGCGTCCGGCGTGGTGGCGTTTATGAGGAGCTCCGTTCATCTTTTTCGGCGATGAAGCTTTGACCCAATTCTTGACTTGGGAAACTCGGGAAACGTTAGGTAAACTCTTGTCTTGGTTTTTGTATGTTGCAGATCGGGACTTGGCGCGAATGAAGGTGATTGGCTAGATTGAAATGGGCAACTATGGTTGAATATGACGAGTTATCCGACCTTACTTATTTATTGTATGCCTATTAACAGCCAATTACAGCATTTGTATTTATTTGCGCCAATCATAGGGATGTCATGGCAGAGTTTCGGCCAATATATTGCGATAGGGTTAGGGAAGTCCGATATCCGACGCTGTCGGACGTATCGGGTCGGAGGGACTTGCAAAATATGTGTATGTCTATACAAATTCTTAGATAAACTCGTATCACACGCATATATCCCATTTATCCGACCTTATCGGACCTGTACCATAATTGAGGTACATATGCAGTATTTGAAACTGAAAATGGCCATCTCGACGTCGTGATGTAGCAATGTATGAGCGTGCATGGTGTGTATAATGAGCGCGGAAGGGAAGCCGCTAGGCATGTACATTAACAGTGGAGGAGTTTTATTAAATATACGTTTATTATATAACGAATAATCTCATAACAATGCAGCGTGGTTGGCATCGTGCAGCCCGCACGTGCTGCGTGCTCATGCAGCGGGCAGCACCCAGCTCTTGGGCCGAGCAGCATGCCGCCAGCCCTTCCAGGTAAGGCACTAGCACTCGCGGGGTCTTCACGGCGGCGGCGGTGGTGGCAGCTGCTTCTGCGGGCCGCGGGGCTGCCGGGAGGGCGCGCCGCAGCTTGCAGGCGCTCACCCAACGGGCAGCCTGCCGGCCGCCCTGCCGGGCAAGTCATCAAGGTTCTCCGGGCAGCCGTCCGCCCCGCCACCGCCCCACCAACCAGTCGCCGTCCTACTGCTGCCTGCCGCCTCGCCGTCCAGCCAGCCACCGACCTGCCTCCGCTCCGCCGACCTGCCGCCGCTTCGCCAGTCCTTCCTGCCGCCGTCGTCCTGCGGCTTCACCGTCGTCCTGGAGCCTGCTTCCTGCCGCTGCCTTCCTGCGGCCGGAGTCCCTCGGCGCCACCGCCGCTGCCTCCGGCACTCTGCCCTCCAACGCTAGAATAAAAATGAGCAAAAGTGTAATCGGTGTGTGGCCCACAACATAATACACAAACTTATATATTTGTTTTTAGAGTCCATCCTTGTAGGGTACCATGTTTTTGGTACAGGTCCGATAGGTCCGATAGTCGGATATTTCATGGTATGGAATGAGGAACTCTACGGTATTGTAGTATGGCAAAAATGGTGGCGTCACGGAGGACGCTCCGTGGTGTCTTTGTTTGTTTGTTGGTTAGTTCCATGGTCGAGTTAGCAGACAAAGCTCTATCACTGTCTATCTGCGTCCCCCGTTGTTCCGTGTGGAACCGTCGAAATCTATGCCACTCATACGTGAAAAAGGCTCGGGTGAGCCCTGATATGCCCAGCAGCAAGTTGAAGCGAAGTCCGTCGAACTCGCCTACTGCTCTCCTGCTGCGGTGGTGTAAATTTATCTCACTTTATCCGTAGATAAACAACATCCTTGCGGTGGATTCTGCCGGCGTTTCTTCTTGTCTTGTCGCTGCTTGATGAATATTTGGCTGTCGGTGTTGTTGCTGTCCAAAATCTCCATCGCGGTCGTCTCTTTTTCTTGTTCTTGTTGTTTTCCTTTATACAATGTCGGTTGTCGCGCCACACGCTGCCCAGACCTAGAAGAACGTCTGGGTGCCATTGCCGTTGCCGTTGTTGCGGAAAGAGGCGTACTGCGGGTGCAGGTCGGCAAACCACGGGTGCGACATCGCAGCGCGGGCCGAAATGCGGCTGCTGGGGTCGTACACCAAAAGACGCTGCATCAAGCAAACACACCAACAAAAGTTAGCATTAACAACAGCAATAAATCAACACATGAGCTGCAAACTCACCGAGAGCAGGTCGAGACCGACGCGGTCCAGCTGCGGCACGACCTTGGACAGCGGCTGCGGACGCCACTGCGGGAACGACGTCTTGTAGTCCGGCAACGTCGAAACTCCGGGCCAGAGCGCCTCATTCGGCGTGCCCAGCACTCTGAAAATCCTGAACAGCTCGTCAATCTCGGAGTCGCCCGGGAACAGCGGCTGCTTGTTGACCATCTCAGCAAAGATGCAGCCAATGGACCACGAGTCCACGGGCGTGGAGTAGTGCTTGGCACCCAACAGCACCTCAGGTGCTCGGTACCACAATGTCACGACCTCGTGCGTGTAGCGTCTCAACGGGACGCCGTACTCTCTCGCCAGGCCGAAGTCTCCGAGCTTGAGGTTGCCGTACTGGTCAATGAGCAGGTTCTGCGGCTTGAGGTCGCGATGCAGCACGCGGTTGGCGTGGCAGAAGGCAATGCCAGCCAATAGCTGGTACAGGTAGCTCTTGACCTGGTACACCTCCATCCTGGCCGGCAGCTTCTCAAGACAGCGCTTGAGGTCCTGCTCCACGAACTCGAAGACGAGATAGAGCTTGTTCTTCTGGTACACGGCATCGTACAGGTACACGACGTTCGGGTGCGAGGACAGCTCCTTGAGCAGCGAGATCTCGCGCATGGCAGTGGACGGGATGCCCTCCTCGTCGGGCTCCAGCCGGATCTTCTTGAGTGCCACGATGCGGCCGGTAGTCAGGTCCCGCGCCTTGTACACGATGCCGTAGGTGCCCTCGCCCACCTTCTCCACCTTCTGGTAGTTCTCCATTTTGGCTTAAAGTTGTTCACTTAAAGTTGCAAGTTTAAGGGAATAATGCAGGTTAGGTAGGTGGGGGTGGTGTTAAACGCTTTGCGTCGAGCGCAAGAGTTGCGTGGGACGACGAGAATGTTGTCCAGAGGGTTGTGGTGGTGCTGGGAGCGGGAAGTGTCGTCTAAGACACGCGCCACGGCGACGGAAGGGAAGTGCGGCTCGGCGTGAGTCCTCGAGGCCACCAAGAATCGAGGACTGTCGTGGGCTGAACACCTGACCGCGATTTGACTTGGGTTCACTATATCGTTCAGAACATCGGGAATTGGAATGTGGTGCACCGTGTTTTGATTCTAGAAACTACAAACAGCCACCTGAATCATGTGCGTAGCTAGATTTCCAGGTTGAAGCGACAGAGTGAGTCCGCGGCTTCCTCGCCGTTTGTACCTGGTTTCCTTCTCCGTGCAGCTACCACAAGTTTCACCATCGTCGCGCATGGATGGTTGCGACGTTCTTGGTGCTCCTTTTGTCGAGAAGGTATGGGTCTGTCAGCCTCAGAAAAGATGGAGGCTGCAACAGCATTGACGAATATCCTGTATCCTCGATGTCTCGCATGATGTGAGCACAAAATGGGAAGCAAGAGGATGCAGCCGCGGCTGCGTGCTGTCCACCAGGTATTAATAAGTCGCGAAGAGCACCACGGTGGCAGGAGAACTGCAGGTCAATCTTGCTCCGAGGTGGTAAAAACGATTATTAGGCGGTCAGCTCTATCGTAGAGAGCTGCAAATTCTCCAACATTCAGTATAACTTGAGGTGGTACAGTGTACCGGCGATGGATACACTGTAGACGAAGACTTGCGACCTTGGCTTGCTGTAGACGGCAGTGGTGTTTATTGATATTCTTCTGCTTCATCTGCGCTGCATCTACGGCTGGTTTCCTTTGGCCAGCTTCTTTATCTTCGGCTAAATACTTTTAAACTTATCAGGGCTATATACTTACTATCTATCAACTTGCGCACGCGGGGCATGCGCTAAGAAAACTGTGCGTCCGACACGCTCGGGAACTCGGTATTCGCGCCGCCCGGATCTGGGTCTGCATCGGGGGGAGCCGCAGCGGCGCCGCGCCTTCAAACGTTCACAACGGACGGCGACGGAAAGAACTGCGGCGTGCTGCAGTGCACGACCGGGGCTGCGTCGCTCTGCTCCTCGTCGCTGCTGAACAGCAGTGCCTCCAAGATCTCCAGGTCGTGCTGGTCGAACAGCGGGATGCTCGGCGTCTGCTGCTGCTGGGGCCGTGGCTGCTGAGGCGGTATCTCCATCGCCGGGTACACGGGCATGCTCATGCTGATCGTCATGTTGGGCGGCGACATGGGCTTGACGCCGACCGGACTGCGCATGGCGCCGACGGGGGTGCGCTGCGTCCTGCTGTAGCGGAAGCTCTGTCCTGCCGCCATGGCGGCGACCGAGGCGTGGCTGTGTGTCCGCTGCATCTGCATCTGCTGCTGGGCCTGAATCTGCTGCAATTGCTGGGCCTGTTGCTGCCGCTGGAGCTCCTTCTGCTGCTGCTTCATGACGCGGCGCCGGTGGTCGAGGCGCATCTGGTTGCGGTTGGCCTTCTTGCGGTGCATGGCGCAGAACTTGTGCAGCCCGCCGCTCTTCTTGTGCGTGCGCTGGTTCTCGCAGCGCTTGCTCGAGTATTGGCAGCGCAGTTCCTCGGGCACAGCGGCGGGTGAGCCGCTGCTGCTGATGTCGTTGAGCTCCTCGGAGAACGAGGTCTCCGTTAGATCCACTGGGAACTTGTCCGTCATGCTGATAGGATGTTGTCTGTCTGTTGGTCTTCCTTCGGTGTGAGCTGTGGCTGGCACGGGGCAAATTGAGGTGTGAGCTGCACATGAGCTCGGTCCGTGCCGCCTCAAGAGCGCCGTAGGACAAGTGCCGAACCGTAAACACCGAAACAGCCCTCGTCATTGCTTCTAGAAGAGAAGACGCATACAGGCCGGCGGAACGCCGGCACTGCTCGATATCCAGCGGAAAAATTTGTGCTGCGAAATGGGGGTTTTCTGGCGTCGTGATTGGTTCAAATCCAGCGAGCGGAGGTATGAGTGTTGGTCGAAGGATTTTGGCCAATGGAAGCACTCGAAAACTCCGCTAAATCTCTGGAATGTCGTGGTGTGCGCCACACCATTTCGCACTGAGAAATTTCGACACGCAGAGCGCGTTCCCATCTTCCGCCCCTGTCGCACCAGCGAAGGCGAGTTGCGTTGTGGTTGCCTTGAAGAGCCAGCAACAGTGCGTGTATCCCAAGCAAGCAGGGTGAATGTTGGTGGAGCGATCCGCTGTACAATTTTACACCAGGGTAGCCAATAAAAAAAATCTTAATTTTGCTTTCGCGGGGTCATATCTTTGGCTAATCTAACTGTTAGAAGTTGTGGAGGGAAGATAGCTAAGACGCCCCTCTTTCCAACGAGGTACCTAAATCCCAATTCGTACTTTGGTTGATTAGTATCTTTTTGTTCGACGCGGTCTCATATTCAAGCTGTGCTGCGACTGCATCCGTCACAGCACTGAGCCGACATACATGTACCTGCATGCACGCACAGACTAGGAAAACTTTCGCAGTCGAGGAGATGGTTTTGCTGTTTATTTCCGTCGACACCACGCTGTTGCTGCTCGTACTTCCTCGAATTGATGAAGCTCGCGCCCGCTGGTACTGTAGCTACACTGCGCGAGAGGATTTAATTCGTCCGTTCCGCTGTCGTTGGCGGGGCTGAATCCACTTAACCGTCGAGCGAGGCGGCACCCGAGATAATTTCAATCAGCTCCGTGGTAATGCGGGCCTGGCGAGCCTTGTTGTAGACGAGCGTGAGCGATCCGATGAGGTCCTCGGCGTTCGTGGTGGCGTTCTCCATGGCGGCCATACGCGACGACTCCTCGGAGGTCGAGTTCTCGATCATGCCCTGGAAGATGGCCGTGGCGATCTCGAACTCCTTGAGGTCGGCCAGCAGCTCGTCCTTGTTGTCGGGCTCGAGCTCGTACAGGTCGAAGGCGTCCGAGTCGGGCTGCACGGCGAGCGAGCGCACGGACGGCAGGTACGAGATGGCCGACTTGAACTTGTTGTACACGACGTGCACCTTCTCTGAGTCGGACGCGGCCGTGGCCACGACGGCCTCCGCGATGGCGCTGGCCACCGTGAAGTTGGGGGGCGACGCGTACGTCTCCGTCACGTTGCCGCGGATGTTGTCGCCGAGGTCGCGGCGCAGCTGGGCGCGGGCCTTGTCGCCGATCACGAAGATCTGCGAGTGGTCCTGCACGCCGTCGATCTGCTTGCGCGTGGTCTTAGCGATGCCCGAGTTGATGCCGCCGCACAGACCGCGGTCCGACGAGACGACCACGAACACGTTGTCGCCCTCGAGCTCCTCCACGGGGGCCACGCCGTCCGTCTCGATCGTGCGGTCGTGCGCGCCCTTGACGTTGTCCAGCCACGCCGTGAAGGGGCGGCCGGCGTTCATGCGGTTCTCAGCGCCGCGCATCTTGGCGGCCGACACCATCTTCATCGACTTGGTGATCTTGGCGATGTTGGACGTGGCCGTGATACGCTGCAGAATCTGCTTCTCCGTGGCCATGCCACGGGCCTGCTGGCCCACGGTCCTGCGCACAAAGTGCCAATACAATAAAGTTCGGCGCAACGTTAGAGAATTATCGCCATAACATAACCACCCCGCACTCGGTCCACGACGCCCTCTCTATCCGCTCTTGTGACGCAGTGATAGAGCGGCGCGCGGTCCGACGTCTGCACGAGACGGCGGGGGGGGGCTGTGGCAGGTAGGGTTACGCACTTGAGCGCGGGCGCCGAGTTCTTGACGAACATCATCATGACCATCCTGTCGTTCTTGCTCTGCTGCGGGGCGGCGAATCTGGGTGTCTCCGTGGTTCAGAGCCGCTCGTTTGGGGAGCTGCTCCCCCTGCCTGTCAAACCTGATAGCGGGTTTCCGACGATCCGAGTGGCTCGTGTTAAGGACAGATTTCAGCCAGTTAGACTCCGGATCGCAGTGGATAAGGGATATGATTGGACAAAAGCGCGTGCGGACACAGTGTGGCCCACACCAAAGGCAACTTCAACGGCAACAATGTTGTGCACGACGCGCGCAATGCATGCATTCGATCGTAGTGAAGAGAATTTATAAAATGTGCGATTTACTTTCTACTCTGTAATGTACCGTCTAGAATTGCGAAGCCACCATGTTGCCAGCCGGCCACGCCGTGGTGAACACGGACTCGCGCCAGGTCATCGTGCGCTTGGGCTTCGGTCCGCTCAGCGAGTTCCCGCCCGTCGTGCTCATGATCGTGCTCATCAATGAGCGCGGCTCTGGGCTTGATCTCTTGAGATAAAAGGCCTGGCGCCGTTCCTTGGGGCGCTGCGTCTCCTCCTGCTGCTCCTCTTGCTTCAGGACATCGTGGCTGTCGTCTTCCGCTTCAGACTCGTCGCTGTCGTCCTCTCGGTCATCGGCGACCGAGCGAAGCAGAGTCGAGACGCTGCAGCGCATGGCTCCGCGACGAGCTGTCAGCCGCAGACGCGCGTAAAACGCGATCGCCTGCTGAATGGATCGAGGGCGCCACGAGTCCCCACAGTTGGCCGTGCGGTTGCACAGCGTCTGCGCCGCTCGGAAGTGTTCGTGCGCAGTCTCCAGGTCCTCTTGCTGAACGAAGTGCTCACCCATCTCGTACTCGGCCATCGCTTCCATGTGAACGTCGTTCAGAGCTCGACAGCGTACTAGTAGCTGGTCAAGCTCAGCGTGCGCAATCTCGGGCTCTTCCATGAGCCGAAGCGTTTTAGCCACATGCAGACGAGCTCGAAGCTCGTACTCATGGTCCCCGACGTGAAGAGCGCCTTGGAGAGCATCTCGGAATGTCTTCAAGGCCTCATTTTGACCTGAGCTTCGCTGCAGCAAAGCTGTTGCGAAGGCTTCAGCGCACTGCAACTCCAGCCGTGACCAAGTAGCAGGGTCAGTTCCGCTCTCACGGAGAATTTTTGCCAGGTCGAAGCCCATTTCGGCGTATGCCAAGCTGTGCCCCATGGCAGTGCATCGCCTCCAGCTCCCCGATGCCTGAAGCAAACGTGCTAGCATCACAAGCACATCGTTTGACAAGTCAGTAAGTGGCGATGTAGAAGGCGACGACGACGCGAGGCGAACGATTGGAGCCCACGTGCACACAATCCACTTCCTTGTCGTGCGATTCTGGACCAGCGTCTGCGGCGATGACGAAGCCGTTTGAGTGAGCTTCTCTAGAGTTCTGGCGGCTGCGTCGTCCCTCATGTCGAGTCCAAGCACTGAGCACGCGACGCTGCTTTGGAGCAATAACGCTAGCGCAGCAAATGCAGCCTGAAGTGCCGCGTCCAGTTGACGCACCTCGTTAGGCTGCGCGCAGCGGTGGTGAACGTTTTGGTGCATGAGTCGCTCGAGCTTTTCCAGCCAGGGAGAATTGGCAGCTTCTTCGAGTGTTTGAAAGTGCGGCGCCACATGATGCCAGAACGAGCTCTGCTCCGCTGGGGTTTCAATTGACAGCAATGGAGCCACTGCAGACGCCTTCGTAACACGCTGCTCAGGTTGGTCGTTGTTGTTCCCGTCTTCCTCCTGTTCAACATCAGCAGCGCCGGCGATACTGACACTATTTGATGTCGGAAAAGCCGCCGAGGTGAGGCGCAGCTTGGGCAAGAGCTCTGCAGTGTCAGCGCGAGCTTCCACGTCCAGTTGCTCAGCCAAACTCGTGATCGCATAGCTTCCCGGTAGTGCTGCTGCCGCCAGTGCTGCAAATGCGCGAGCGTGTGCAAGCTCCCCCAAGCTACGCGAGCAATTCGCCGACAGCAAATGAGCTTCAGCGATCGTTGCATTGTTTGAGGAAAGTGCCGCTGCAGCCTGAGCGTCTTGAAGCGCTTGCCTAACAGCCTCCAGCATCGGTGCTGGCTGGTTCGCCTCATCGCGGACAGAGCTCGACGACGGACCGGAGGCTAGAATATCAAGGGGCACCGTCGTGGTGACGTCGTAGTCGACAAAAGCCAACAGTGCTGCTGCGCGGCGGCAGTACAGAGTGGCTAGGCTCTCTGTCTCGGCATTCGCTGCTGCCACACCATCATCGTCGTCGTGATTGTTGCTTGCAGTGCTCAGTGTTGCAGCCTGGAGCTGCTGTGTGAGTTGCTGCAGTAAGTGGAGGTCGGCAAGCAGCGTCGGCTGCTTCACAGGCAGCAAAAGCTGCGGTTCCTCCTCCTTGGCTTTGCTTGAAGTCGACGCGGCTTCCTCCTGCGGGTTGTCAAGGCCGTCCTTTTGCTTGAAAAGGATCTCGAAGATGGACGGGTCCGTCACAGTAGCTGCGCGAATCGATGCCGACATTGTTGTAGCTGTTCGAGCTGGTGGTTGAGCAGGAATTTGCAATATGGAGACAAAGCGATGGGGCTCTTGCGGCATGGGAAGGATGCAAGCAGCAAGGGATCATGCTCGCAGCAATAAATAGACGCCATGGGATGAAACACTGCTGGAAGGCACACTGATGCGAATGGGAAGCTGGTTGTCTAAAGAAAGCCACACCTCGGGTGCAAACCCGAGCGCACTACACCAAAAATTGAAGAATGGGATAGCCCGCCGCCAGGCTATCTACACTCCAGTCTCAGTGCGTCTCGAAATATTCAGCTGACGAACTTCGTCATGTTGCCGCCATAGGCAGACGCGGCTAGCTAGTAAACCCTATGTGGCTCGCGTGCAGCCAACTCTCGACCGATACAGCGATGGGCACGCCGGATGTTTACCTGCGCGAGCTGCACTATGTGAGCTTTGCCGGGTACCACACGGTGAATTGAATGGTGCGAAGCAAAAGTCAGACCGACAAGTCTCCATTAACGTGGCGCGTATCCTCCAGCGGTTTCAGTGCGATCGCCTGGCCGTGGTTGAAGCTGCCTCGCTTTCTGGTATACCTGCAGCACGTAGCAAGCGAGTGATCGTCATGTGCCCATGGAACATCCGAACACATTCGAGTCGGGCTGTGCCTGGTTTCCACCAGATAGGCACGACCTACAACTGGCGATATCCAATGTCCATGCAATGGTGCGCTCTACACAGTCTAGATGATTCAAACCACGAAAGGGCACGCGCAATACTCTCGTTTCGCGTCCTGTCCGAGTGGAATCCTCATGTACGAGCTCCTGCTATGAAGGACTTGGTATCACAACAGGACGACCACAAGTTGAAGTAAATTGGCCAATCCGAGAAGAGTATGCGGATCCGTAGTTGAAGTACGAGGTCCAGCAGCTCTCTCAATGCGAATGCAGAATATCCATCGCTATTGTTTGGTCCGCATCAGGATTACCCCACATGGTGTTCATGTTTGTGGTACACGCTTTGGACCTTCACAAGGGCGGTACTCTAGGAACGAGATTAAAGACGCAGCGTCATGTTGAAGTCGCCTCACTTGACGCTTTTGTTTTCATGGCGACGGCAGGAGAAGTAACGGATGGAGCCACCGAGCTGTGTTCTGCTACATCAGCTCGATGAGGGCTTCGCTGTGTGAAGGAACGACCTGAGATGAACTGGTAAACGCTGGGGGAAGGTTCGTGCGAACAGTTACAGATTCGCTCTAGAAGCGATGGCGAGGTATGCACAATGCGTGCGAGCTGACCCTTTCGAACTAGGTTCGCTCAAAAGTGGATGGAGCTACATGAACAAACGAACCTCTAGGCGTCGCTGCTTCGTAGCGCGGGGCTATCTGGTTGAACCTGATCGTCACCAGGTTTGGCAACCATGCAATCGAGACGGACGTCGGAGTATGTTTTGGATAGGTGAACGAGGGAGAACCCCGCTTGAATACAAGTACAACAAGTGACGGCGAATAGAGAGCTCTATGCGTTTTTACCATTGGGGCGACAAAACGGCTCGAGGATTTCCCTGCGCTTCGCTGGACATGCAGCCCGATAGGACTGTCGCTCGTGTTAATGCGGCTGGTTGCCGCTTGACTAGGCCTCCAAGCCGGCGCACGCACTCGCGCAGTCCGAACTCTTCAGGACCTGATGGAAGAAGTAATGACTCAGAAAGACCACGACAGGACGAGCGCTGGAGCTCGTGCCCAAAAGACGCCATCATGGGCTTCCTGATTGCTCGCTCAGCACTGCAGCCTTCCTGTGGTCGCGAGTTGGAGCTGCGGTGCCAATTGTTCTGCCGCAATGGAGGCAATTACACCCGTTGTTGCATTGCGCCAAAAAAACTCGGCGCGTGGCTCAGAGTGCCTTCCATTGATTTGGGTCGGGAACTCGGGGTGGAGAAATGGCATGGCCCACGGCTGCTACTTAATGCGTTTAATGCGTGAGGCCCCGCGTGTTCTGCTCAGCTTTTGAGCCTCGATCTTAGTCTCGACGTGGCGGCGGACTGTAGCATTAGCATCCACACAGTTCGGTCAGCTGCCCCCAAGCAGCGCAGCAGTTTGGAAGCCATTAGGGCCCCTTTGCTCGCCATCCTCCCCACTTCCACATGGCCAAGTCTTTCTTGGTGTGGCACATTCGATCGCCTGCTGGATAATCAAGTCGAGCCCTTCATACATAGCAGAGTGAGCCGGTGCGAGCTCCTACTCGTTGGTGGTGCATACAAGCTCACTAGGACCGCCCGATGCCATGTATTTCAGTGTCTGCGAAAAGGAGCGAGCGTCCCGCCGTGCCAACCAGCAACCTTGTAGCGCGGGTAGCTACAATCGGGCAAGCGGGGACAGTCTCCGTTACACCGCTTCGCGCGGTGGCCTTCTTTTTAGAAGCGCTGGCGACTTTACAAGCACCATTGAGCAATGCCAACGCGAAGCTAGCTAGCACTCCGCTCGACCCGACATGGAGCCGCACTGCGGCTGGCCCCTAAAAATGATCCGGATTCACGCCCCGGTGACTAACGTCGAGGCTGCCGTGGGCGAGCAAGAATCGTTCCGGAGGACAACTTGACTGCCTAAAAATCGCGGAACCGGTTCAGTAGAGTACGTTCGGCCTTGAGGCGGCCCAGAGGATCGGTCGATGCATCGTTATTGCTCTTGGTGCAGTAGCGGTGGTCGCGGTGTGGCCGGCTCGGCACCAAGTTGCGTCTACGGACTCCCGTCTACGGCAGGTAAGCGCCGCGGCCGGCGTAGCGCCCAGAACAATAAGCAGCGGGGCAACTGGAGCGAGTGATCACTATTCAATTCGCCTCCGACCGCGCATTTGACAAACAAACGCACGAGCGAACCAGTCTCACTACGAGCTTGGTTACCACAGCAACTCCCAAACAAACAGCCAAGTACTTCTTCACAACCATGTCGTCCAACAACACCGCCGCCGCTCCGACTGCCGCTGCCGACAGCAAGCAGGCCGTCGCGCTGCTCCCTACGGAGGTGCGCTGCTCGTACCCGAGCAAGCTCTGCAACAACCACCGCGCCGTCAAGGACAACGGCGACCTGCACAAGCTCTGCGACTTCCACCGCAAGAAGGCCAACGTGAACCAGCAGCGCATGCAGCAGAAGCGCCGCCTCATCCGCCAACAAATGGTCGAGCGCAACAAGCGCTTCATGGACGCAGCGCAGGTGCCCATGGAGTACAACGCTGTCACCAACATGATGGAGCCCAAGGAGCCGATCTGCAACCTCTCGCACGAGGAAGTGATGATGCTCGAGGTCATGCTCTTCGACGATGAGGACAGCGAGGGCTGCATGAGCCCCGGCGAGGGCATGGCGTACCCTGGCTTCCCCATGGGCATGCCCATGGGCGCGACGTACCCGGCACCGGGCATGCCGTCCGGCAACATGTCGCTGTAGGCGCCACCGACAGCCGACACTAACCGGCGGCGAACACACAACTCACCGTCCATTTTGTTCTTCGTTTGATAGAGTAAATTAGCACCGCGACCGACAGAAACACACCCCAAGGCGCTACGATGCTTACCGGGGACTGCGTAGGGATTTTTTGCCTGCATGTTCTACCTTAATAGTGATAACACGAGGAAGCTCGCGGAAAGTTTCTTTTGTCTCGGTTGGAACCATGCAACATCTCTCGCAGAGGCTGATCCCCGTATCTATTTGGCGCTCGGTTCCCCGTACACCCCGACGACCTCTCCTCGCAGCGCTTCCTCGTACCGGTACTGTATCGCTTCTGCAGCGAATCAAGACGAGTTCTGCTGCTGCTGCTGGGACGGGCTCGTTCCCCAGCAAGCCACTGCATTTTTTCCGGACGTCCATTCTCGCCAGGAAGGGGTCAGACCCAACGCGGTCTCCCGTCGTCGCGTCGCGCCGCTCGTACTCGAGGTTGTTCGGGGCTGACCAGCGAAGAACTGGCCACCTCAGCACGAAATATCGCCGCGCTTGCACAGTAAGATCCGGCACTTATCATGAAATTGACCACATTGGCAGCAAACACGACGAATTGGGGGCATGGATGGATGCGCCAACGACATGGATATTTTCAACAGTAGACTGCCGCGCAGCAGGCAGTCGGCCATGCATGCACAACAGCGAATTGCTACTAGCAATCTCCTCCGTTTGTTGCCGGCTACATGGCCATTGGCGCTGCTGACTCATTCACGTTAGAGCCCGCTCGGCGTATCGGATACTTCAGACTTTGCTCCGGCTCGTGGTCCGGTGATCGTAATAAAAAACTGCCAAGTGGATAGTGGCACTGCCGAAACGAGTCGGGCTTTGGTTGGCCCTGCTTGCTGCATGCAATGCGAGTTGCATTTCATTCCTGCATCGGACCATCGTGCATCCAGGTGCCAACTGGCAGGCGCGGCGTGATTTGCATGTGCCCAAGTTGAAGTGAACCTCCGTAACGACATGGCTTCACCTCGCGATGCCTCGACGACGTTGTTGCATGGTCTCGTTGGCGAGTACTGCAGCGGCGGTGGTCGAACCGTCTGCAAACAGGCTCGCGCGGTCCATCCGTTGCAGGGAGGCTGCCATCAAGTGAAAGTTGTGCTGAAAATTTGGGGGGAGATCCATTAATAAAACCCATGAGACCAAATACTTACTCGGCAATGAGACATGAGCATTTCATTGCCATACGAAAGCCAAGGCACAAAGCCCTCAAAACCAAATAATGACAGGATGTTGGTGATTGCGAAGTGTTTATTGTAGCATATACCGTTGTTTGCACGTCGAAGAAATGGGAATTATGATAGGTGAGCACGCAGCCATCTCTGGCTTGCCATGCTGCCAGCACTAGACAGAAGCTCAATCAAGCCCTACAGCTTTCGTGTCAGCGCGATGGCTACGAGGACTACTACCTAGCAGTTTGTTAAGAGCAGCGCCCGCATACAGAGTTCTACGATTTGCTTACATTTTGTATCGGCACTACCACGAAGTTACGTTAAGCTTCGTAACAAAATGCCAACGCAATGATACCCTTCGTTTCTTCAAATTCGCATTGAAATAGTCTTAAAACTTCACTTTCGTGCGATGTTTCACATTAGTGACACATGTTGTCAATTGATATCATTTTGGATTAGCATGCACATAAGTATCACATTGATTGATCAGCTGGGCTAGACGACGTACATTGCTACACTTTTGAACTAACCAGAGACTGCATGTAACGGGGTTACATAAAATAGTGACCCTGTCACTATTCCGCGATGGCTACATCGGCCACTCCCCTGGATAGTGACCCAAGTAGCCTCAGAGCCAACAGATATATTTTGTATGACACAAACTATAGGGAACTTAGGATTTGTATGCAGGCCAAATCTGTACCAACCTATATATACATTCAGTCTTAGATCTACCGCTTTTCAAGTCAAGTCGTCCCCTTCAGACCAGGGACACGTGAACGGCTGTTCACTTGGAGTTTGTATACTCCTGCTTCCTCTGTTAAGAAGTGCTGTATACCCCGTCACACTTGGTAGCAATAGTAGTCAATCCTACGCCTACGCGGGTAGATTGGACTACCTGAATCCTCTGTGGTCTCATCGAGTGAGCCAAGATGGATCTTAC
Organism: Phytophthora sojae; assembly: GCF_000149755.1. NCBI lineage: Eukaryota > Oomycota > Peronosporomycetes > Peronosporales > Peronosporaceae > Phytophthora > Phytophthora sojae. The sequence continues at coordinate 3,662,822 of NW_009258120.1, read as the reverse complement.
GGAGTTTCCCCATCTGAACGACTCGCAGTACGAGTCCGTTCGTGAGATGGCAGGCATCTTTGGGACAGATGCCCTGCGTAGCTTAGCGGCGGCGACGCCGGCTGAGCAGGTTGAGCGTATCAACGCGTTCGACACCTACGAGCGAGAGCTCATCGCCCACGTTCAAGGGCTGCAGGCCACTGCGGCCGCGCCGAAGCCGGTGCAACCGAAGCCCCTGCGGCTGATGGTTCACCCCTTCGAAGGGAAGGAAGGAGAAAACCTTCACTTCTGGGTTCGAGAGGTTGAGCTCGCGATGGACGCGGCTCTCGTCTCGGACGAGCGACTCCGTGTCGCCTTTGCGCTCTCCAACCTTAGTGGTCGCGCTAAGAGTTGGGCGTATACGCGCGAAGCGACGACGCCTGGATGCTTCGCATCATGGTCCCAGCTGTGCGAGCAGCTGCGAGCCGCGTTTCTTCCGGCGAACTACTCGTACCGCCAGCGTTCGCGCTTCCTCGCCTGCAAACAAGGAAGGCGCGAGCTGCATGAGTACATCCAGGAGATGCGAGTGCTCACTGCCTCTTGGTGGGGAACCCCCTGCCTTAACACATCAAGGTGACCGTGTTCATGGACGGTCTGCGTGTCGGTCCTGCCCGCACGCAACTGTTCCGTGTGCAAGCAAACACTATGGACGAGGCGATTCAGATCGCCCTCCAGGAGGAGTACAGCCACAAGCAGGCTCGTACCCCCGCCACGGTATGACAGAGCAACCCTGCCTCTGGCGGTGCGCCTAATGGTAACTCCGGCAATGGAGCGATCAACGGGCCGGTTCCCATGGATCTGGGCATGGCCGAGCAGAGCGACATTCGCTGCTACGGCTGTGGCAAGCTTGGGCACATGAAACGTGCTTGTCCCGCGGGAGGACTGAAGAAGAAGTTCTCTTCGAAGCCCTTTGGCTCTAGGGGTCGCTGGCAGAAGCCGCACCCCAGGAACCAGGGGAACGCCGGTCACCAGTAGGGACGGGGCGCCCTACTGGGGAAACACTAAGTCTTCATGAGGGGCGTGCGGGTGGCGCACGCCATGGGGACTTAGCCCCTGAGAGTCTCTGTACTCTCGAAGCGGAGAAGGGCAGCGGTGGGCTGCTTGTGGTGCACGCGAGTGTACCGGGATACGATCATCCCTTGAGAATCTTGATCGACTCTGGGGCGTCCAAGAACTTTGCGCGCCGCCAGACTGTCGCACGCAATCGCGACAAGTACGCCGATGCGCTACGAGGCAGCAAAGGCAACGGGCTGATCTCGGTAAGACTGGCCGATGGTACGGTGGTAGAAGTACCTCGGGTCCACATGGACCTCACTGTCAAGTTCGAGGACTTCGACAGCACGGAGCCGTTCTTGGTCCTAGACATGGACAAGTACGACTTGATCCTTGGCATGCCGTGGCTGGAGAAACAGGAGCCTTGGATCGACTGGCGCGGCAAGGCCATCGGGGCCAGCCGTCCCCCACGCTCTGACAGAGCTTTGGTGAGTCATGTTCCCACCTCTGGCAGCACCTGGGGCGCCCGCGAGGGCCGCCAGGGCGCAGCAGCGTCTAATGAGTTCTTGGGGTCCGTCGAGACTGACGACGACTCCGACCGGGCCGGACAAGGCCTGAGAGTGGAGGTGCCGGACAGCACCTACCAGGTGGGTAACGTAGGTCCACACGCGGGTAACGAAGTACCGCAGGCAGCAAGGGCTGCTGGAGAAGGCGCCGCTGGCGTTGGCGTGGGTAACCAAGTTCCACGCGAGGTCACTCAGACCGTAACTGATGAGGAAGGCACTGCAGGCGCTTCCGATGTGGGTAACATAGTTCCACAGGAGGTCACTCAGACTATAACTGATGCGGGAGTCGCTGGAAGCGCTCCTGGTGTGGGTAACCAAGTTCCACACGGCGAGGTGGGTAACATAGTTCCACCCAGCAAGGCGGGTAACCAAGTTCCGCTCAAGAACAAGGCGGGTAACCAAGTTCCGCTCAAGGACAAGGCGGGTAACGTAGTTCCGCACGAGATCGAGAAGATCGGTGGTGCCGTCAAGGCGGCGCCACGAGACGAAGACACCCGAGGGTCACGTCGTAAGCCGGGCCTAGTCGTGTGGCCGACGACGCCAGTCGCCAGCGACTCCGAGCCTCCAGCCAAGGCTCCAGCCGCCGAAGAGTGTTATCACATCTTCGACGGCGTGACCGGTCGTCGGGTCAAGACAGGAGCTGTCGAGCTTACAGCTCTGCCCGAGGTTTCAGAGTTGCTGAACCTTGAGGGGCTCGCCATGAAGGACTTCTTGGCCGAGCTAAAGGCCGGGGAGATCGCAGAGTTGGTTCTCCTCCGACCGGAGTCCACGTCGGCCGAGTTGAACTCGTCCTCGGTCATGGACCAGGCAGTCCTGGAGGGGTTCCAGAGACAGCGCGCGTCGCGCATGGGCTCTGAGATTCTTAAGAACCCCCGGGACCCGGTGTACCCCTTGGTGAAGGAGTTTGAGGACGTGGTGTCCAAGGATCCACCGTCCAATCTCCCTCCGGACAGGGGAATCAGGCACGAGATCGATCTCGTGCCGGGCACGAAGTACTGTGTCACGAGGCAATGGCCTCTTCCCCGGGAGCAGTGTGAAGTCATTGATGCCTTCTTTGCCGCCAAGGCGAAGGCAGGCATGGTGCGGGAGTCGAAGTCCCCGCACTCGACGCCTACCTTCTGTGTTTGCATACCGAACGGAAAGTGGTGTCTGATTCATGCTTATAACAAGCTGAACAGCGCGACAGTGCCTGCGCAGACACCGATCCCGCGCAAGGACGTGTTGCTCAACAACATGGCCGGCTGCACGCAGTATAGCGCGCTGGACCTGGTGGACGGATACTACCAGATCCTGATGCGCGAGAGCGACATCCCACTCACGGCTGTGAGCACGCCGAGCGGTATGCTCTGGGAGTGGCTGGTCATGCCTCAGGGGCTTTCTAACGCCCCGGCAACGTTCAATCGCTTGGTCACACAACTGTTCCGACCTTTGCGTGCGTTCACACAGACGTACTTTGACGACATCTTCGTCCACAGCCGTGCCGAGGCAGGCCAGACGGCCATGGAGGTGCATCTCCAGCACCTTCGACGTGTGTTCGAAGTCATGTGGGCGAACAAGCTGTGCGCCAACATCGACAAGTGTGTGTTCGCAGCTGAGGAGATCAAGGTCCTGGGCTGCTTCGTCAGCAGCGCCGGGGTCCGGGCGGACCCGGAGAAGGTGAAAACCATCGCGGCTTGGCCGCCACCTCGGTCGCAGAAGGACCTACGACAGTGGTTGGGCCTCGCCAACTACCTGCACAAGTATAGTGCAGGCTACGCCGAGCTGGCACGGCCCTTGTCGGATCTCCTGAAGAAGGCTGTCGACTGGCGCTGGGAGCGTCGCCATCAAGATGCTTTTAACGACATCAAAGCGAGCTTACAGCGCGCGCCAGTCCTGGCATTGCCGGACGAGACGAAGCCTTTCAGCGTAGTCTGTGATGCGTCTGACTACGCAATTGGCTGTGCGCTATTGCCGGCCGACGATGAAGGCCGCGAACGGGTCATCTCGTTCCAGTCCAGGCAGCTCAAGGCAGCCGAACGGAACTATCCAGTCCACGACAAGGAGCTACTTGCCATGAAGTACGCTCTTGTCAAGTTCCGAGTGCACCTCCTGGGCTCGACGCCCTTTGTCGTTTATACAGACCACGCGTCCTTGTGGACTGCCGTCAACACGCCGCATCTCTCACAGCGGATGGCGCGTTGGCTGTCATTCTTCGCGGAATACAACTTCCGTGTCGAGTACAAGCCGGGCAAGTTGAACGTGCTTGACGACGCGCTGTCGCGCCGACCCGACTACGAGCTTGCTCATATTAGTCGGGTCGCGACGGATCTGTATGATCGCATCAGGCTGGGGTACCGAGACGATGCCAGTCTCGGACCTCTTGTGCGGTTCTTGGCCGCTGGCTCGGAAGCCAAGGCCGAGTGGCTCACGCCCCGACAACGTGCAAGGCTGCACCGCTATGAGTGGGCTGACGGTTTGCTCCACTATAGGGTCGAGCCCGAGGATCCTCCCCGTATTGTCGTGCCCAACGACGAGGATCTCAAGTACGACATCCTGATGGAGGCGCACGACGCTCCATCCAGTGGTTATCTCGGCCGTGAGAAGACGTACGAGTCTGTCTCGCAGATGTTTTGGTGGCGTCACATGTACAAGTGGGTCGCCACCTACGTCCGTACGTGCGAGACGTGCCAGCGCGTGAAGCCTGCCGGTCACGCCTCGGCACCATTGCTGAGCCTGCCCGTCCCAGCGGACTGCTGGAAGTCGGTGAGTCTCGACTTTGTCTTCGGACTTCCGGCCGATGACCGTGGCAACACTGGTGTTGTTGTCTTCGTGTGCCGTCTGAGCAAGATGGTCCACTTTGCTCCAGTTCGTGACACCGTCACTGGCGACGAGGTCGCTCGCCTGTTCATGGACTGTGTCTTCCGACACCACGGTCTGCCCGAGACCATTGTCTCTGATCGAGACCCGCGGTTCACCGCTACGTTCTGGCAGACGCTGTTTCGCCTTCTCGGCACACGACTGTCGATGTCGACGGCGGACCACCCGCAGACGGATGGCCAGACGGAGCGCGTCAATCGCGTGCTCGAAGACACGCTCCGCAGTATCTGCGCGGAGATGCCCCGCTCTTGGGCTGATCGCTTGCCCATGGTTGAGTTCGCACTCTCAACAATGCGGTACATGCATCGACGGGCTTTACGCCCTTTTCCCTGAACGGGTTGCGCCACCCTCAGGTGCCGCTCACATTACGAGGCAGTACCGGGGCTTCGGTCCTAAGTGGGGGAGAGGCTCGGAAAACCTTTTCCTCCCAAGTCTCGGACGTGAGTCCAGCCACCTTGCGGAAGCAACTGTCCTCGTTTGCCGAAGACAGGCTGAACATAATCAGCAGGGTGCGAGACACCATGACGCAAGCCCAAGATAAACAGAAGGAGTACTCTGACCGAAATGGAAGAGGAAACATGAACGTGTTTAAGGTTGGGGATTTAGTTCTCCTAGATACTAGAAACCTACCGCTAAACACTGTTAGCTCGGTCGAGGGCAACAAGCTGAAGCACCGCTTCATTGGACCCTTCACGGTCCTCAGCCGGCATGGCGCGGCGTACACCATAGACTTGCCCAAGTCGATGACGACTCACCCGACGTTTTACGTGGGTCGTCTTAAGAGGTACCATGACCCTCTGGCTCTGGCTGCTCCGCAGGAAGCGGTGAGTGGCCCGGTGGAGAAGAGCGCAGCTCCTTGAAGCGCGGCGTCGGGTCGCGGTAAGGCGCCTGATACGCGCGCTGGTCGTAAGACGGCGCGGCGTACATCGGGGCAGCATACACAGGGGCCCCGTACGAGCCCTGGCCAAACTGGGCCTGATACGAGCGGGGCTGCTGCTGCTCCGGATACGGCGCGTGGCCATGAAGCTCGGCCCGAAGACCAGCGAGCTGGTTTCGCAGCGAGTCGTAAGACGACAGGTCGGCTCGACAATCCACACGGCCATGGAGACTGCGAGCCCTCCTTGATCGTAATGGGCAGATCCACTACCACGTGGAACGAGTCGTCCGGGAGCGGCGGCTCCATGGCAAGCGCCAGCTGCTCGTGAAGTGGAGGGGTTACCCTGAGTCGGATAACTCGTGGGAGCCCGTTGAGCAGCTCCAGGCAGACTGCCCGAAGGCTGTTGCGATATGGGACGAGAAGCAGCGGCAGCTTCGTAAGTAGTCCTTGGCTTCTTGGCCGGTACCCGGGGCACGGTAGCAGACGTAGTCGCACCACGCCCACGCTCTTCACGAGCTTTGGCTCTCGCCTCTTGCTTCAGCTCGTACATCTTCGAGTGGAGCTTGCGCTTGCTCACGAGTTGAGCGAACTCGATGCGGAGCTCGCGCACGTCCAGGATTGCGGACAGAGTGCGATCCTCACGGAGTTCTTTGAACGCTTGGTCGGAATACCCTTTGCGCTGGACGTAGCGCCAGGAGAGGTCTTCCACCTCGCTCCAGGTCATGTTGTCATTCGGCTTGACCCAGTGGAACCCCCACACAGGATGGAGTCCACCCTTGTCCTCCGGCTTCTTGCGAAGCGTGGTGAACTCCTTCAGTGTGAGCTTGTGTGGTGCTAGTAGCACACACCGGGCGGCTTCAACGTCACCAAGAAAGAGTGGCTCTTTCTCAACAAGAGCACGCTCATAGGAACCCCTCAAGGTGTACCCGCCGATAAGGCCACGAGGAGCCGAGAGCTTCTCCAACAGCGCTGGCGCACCAGTGCCAGGCTCGGGTGGGAAGTAGCCCTGCGGGTACGTGGCATCCCCGCCTGAAGAAGACTCGATGGCAGTCGTGGCAGTCGGCTGCCTGGTATACGCACCCGAGCTAGCAGCGTGGTAATGCTGCTGCTGCTCGTCGAGGTTATTGGAGAGCTCCTTGGGCTCGTGGACGGCACCCTCCTCGTCCTCAGACTCCGAGTCGATGAACAGCTTGGAGCTGGAGCCGCGAGGCGACCTGGAAGCTGAACGCTTCTTCGCCTTGGCCTCGGCGGCCTTCGCAGCGGCAGCCGCTTTCGACGCTTGGGCACGCTCACGACCTTGAGGCAGCGTCAGATGCTTGGATGCCAGCACCTCCTTGGGCTTGGAGCCCGCGTCGCTCGGCGACTTCTCGGCCACGACCCCAGCGTCGGCCATGGCGACTTCGTCGTGCGACTGCTTGCTGTCGCCTGAGTCGGACTCGGCGTCCTCCGCCTCCTTCTCTGACGAGGCCTTTGCGTCGGCCGAGGCGTTGGTCATGTCGCCTGCCGCCAGCTCCGTGCCTTCGGCAGCGTGCGTGCTGCCCTCCGAGACGTTCTCGTCGTCGGGTGAACTCTCACCGGAGTACTGGACCATCGTGCAGTCAAAGACGGCGGCTTCCCAGTCGCGAGCCGGGCTTTTATGGCCCCGAGGACTCTCCTCCTTGGCTTGCGCGGCGTCAGGAGACTTGCTCCGAGCCCCGGCCTGACGGCCACTCTCCGGCGTGGTACTATGAGAGCGCACCACCTCCTCGGCCGCCTTCGTGGCCTCCATCAGCGCGGACGACTCGTCCTTGGCCTTGGCCGCCCTGGTCTTCGGCCCTACGGTCCGCGGTTTCGAAGGTGCTTTTGCACTGCGCGCACTGCGCTTTGGAGGCATGCTTCCGGTCGACGTGGAGACCCTGCGGCTTGCTCGGCGATGCGCCAGTTGCTCTGTGAGGCCCGGGAGCCGAGGCGCCAGAGCTCGCGCCGTTGTCAATGGATTTCGACTTTGCGAGTGAAATGTGAGTCGCCGGCGTGACCTCGCTCTGATTGGTCGATAAGATCGAATCTAAGTGGGGGAGGATGTAACGGGGTTACATAAAATAGTGACCCTATCACTATTCCGGGATGGCTACATCGGTCACTCCCCTGGATAGTGACCCAAGTAGCCTCAGAGCCAACAGATACATGTTGTATGACACAAACTATAGGGAACTTAGGATTTGTATGCAGGCCAAATCTGTACCAACCTATATATACATTCAGTCTTAGATCTACCGCTTTTCAAGTCAAGTCGTCCCCTTCAGACCAGGGACACGTGAACGGCTGTTCACTTGGAGTTTGTATACTCCTGCTTCCTCTGTTAAGAAGTGCTGTGTGCCCCGTCACACTGCAGCTCTTGAGCCTTTCCCTGAAGGCAGCGACGCTCACACTTATCAGCTCTGATAAGGCCTGTCACCTTCTGGTGAATATCAACCTCGATCAAATTGATACTTATATCCTCCTCGGCTTGCTCATCGTCTTCGATTCCCTCGCTGTCCCCCGTCACCTCTCTATCCTCTTCAGCTGACTCGGCCGTGCTCCAATCTTCATCATCATTGCTTTCATCAGGCTCCTCGCTCTCAGACGAGACGTCGCTGGCGGCATGTGCCGCAACGTGCGGGGAGGTCACGCGGGGTCGATTTCTCTGGTTGCGCTGCCGATCGGTTCGAGAAGGCGTGCACGCCGGTGATTCGTGCAGCTCGGAGGCACTCTCCTCCTGCTGCGGATCGGAGGTGCGCGCAAGCTGCTGCCCAGGAGCTGCCGAAGCGTGCTGCTCGGGCGCGTACGGCGTATGCTGCTCGGGAGAAGGGGGGTGTTGACAGGGAGGGGACGCGGGTGGCTCAGAGGCACCAACGGACTGTGACGCGAGAGCGCCGGAAGCCTGTGAGCCGGCGGGCCACGACTCGGGGCCGCTGGAGGTCTGCGATGGCAGCTCGGAGGTCGAGCGGTGGGCTTTCATGTCGGCGGTGGTGTAGATCTTCTTTGAGAGTGAGGTGTTGAGGGAGCGTTCGCTTTAGTGACAGTTCAGGTTTTCAAATCACAAATCGGGCCCTTTCTTGAAACTTCACTTTGATACGAAAAATAGCAGCTAATTTTCAAGCGCGATTATCTCGATACAGTAAGCGCGCCCACTTCCGGTACTGGTATAAATTAATATCCCGAATTAAACGATGTAATCTATTTGGAAAGGTTTATTTTTACTAAACCCTGGCGGGAGTTTTGGCGCGAACTAATGCACACCAGTCATTGCCACAGAGCAAGAGCAGCAAGCCCGGAGCAGGTCTTCATACCATAATTTTCACTGAGCCAAACAAGTACAAGAATGCCATGGGGGCCTGGATGAAAATACATCAGAAGCGAGGCCTCATACAGAAGGCAGCCGACTGCCCCACGATGTCACAAGCAGCGCTCGCAGCGTGGACAAAAGCACACTACAAACTCAAGCGCGCACCAGCCCAGTCGACCGTGTCCGACATACTCAAGAAGGCTGCGTTGATCATGAGCAAGGACTACGGCGATGACAACCGCCGCAAGCCCCTGAAGGTGACCTCGGCGGCGCTGGAGGCGCGACTGTGGGCGTGGATTCAAGCGGTGGAGGCCCAGAACGTCTGTCTGTCCCGCGAGCTGATAAGGATGAAAGCGATCGACATTCAGCGTGAGCTGTGCGACGCATGGGGGGTTTTCCGACGGCTGGCTCACTGCATTTGAACATAGGCATCGCCTTCGCTACCGCAATCGACCCAGCGAGTCTGGATCCGCTGATCCCGCTGCTGTAGCTCAAGGTCGTCAACGACTCCAAGAAATCACGGATCGCTACCCTGCAAAGGACATCTACAATATGGACGAGACGGGGCTTTGCTACGCAATGGCCCCAGCTCGGTCTATTTGTACGAAGCGGGCGCGAGGAGTCAAGAAGAAGAAGACCCGTATTACGCTTGCTCTCACGGTGAACGCTGACGGCACGGACGCACTACCGCCGTTGTTCCTGGGTCGCGCCAAGCAGCCTCATTGCTTTGAGAAGCGCTCTGCAGAAAGCCTCGGCTTCTCATACCGGGCTAATGCGAAGGCCTGGATGACAGGACCGATATTCCGAGAATGGCTACACAATCTGGATCGGGACATGCGAGCGGCAGGGCGTCATATCTTGCTGCTGCTAGATAGCGCGTCTTCTCATAAGACCGGCGATCTGGTGTGTACAAACATTCGCGTGGAGTTCCTACCCCCGAATACTACTACCTACTTGCAACCTATGGACGCCGGCATCATTGCACTGTTCAAGCGGGCGTACAGGAGAAGGCAGATTCTCTGGGTGTACGAAAAGATCAAGGACGTGAAGAAGCTGAAGAAGGAGCCCTACGCGGTCGATCAGTTGCAAGCAATGCGGTGGAGCAAGGAGATCTGGCAAGAGCTGCAGGATAAGTCGGCCATCGAAAACTGCTTCCGCCATACTGGAATTGTTTTTAACGGTGTAGATGAAAGGTGCGGCGATTCCAACGACACTACTTATGACGAAGACGTCAGTGTAGAAGATATTATAATTCGTGCTTCGCAGTTGAGCTTTTAAAATATATTTTACGTGTACAGTACTTCATTGTGGTCCCTTTATAATAAAATGGCAAATATTAGGAGATGGTCGGACCTCGTTACCGGAAGTGAGAGCTTTTACTGTAACTCTAAATGGTGGCTTAGTATCATTTTGTTCGAGGCAGTCTCATATGTAAGGCTACACGCATCTTCAGCGTGATCAGATTTTGTTAAACAAATCCTCGGTATCTCGTTATTGCGCTCGTTTGCCGAGTCAGTACGCACTTTGAATGCTGGGGATGATGATAATCAAGTGGGGGTTGTATTTGGCTGCTGCTTCGAGCTGCTAGGTAGAATAGTGTTTTGCTTGTGGTATGAATATAGGACGCTAGCAGCTCCGACTGCAGGCGACGAAATAAGCATCTATCACTGACGTCGCGTGCTCGCTTAGTTTTTGGAGAAGTACTCGGTGACCTGGTCCATGACGAGCCACTGGATACCGTAGGACGGGCACAGACGCGCGAGACGCGGCACGAGGCCCTTGTACAGCGCGCTGACGCCCTCCTCCTTGGCGATCACGACCATGGCGTCCACCATTCCCTTGTACTTGCCGCCCGCGCCCGCCGCGGCCTCCTGCGCCATGAGACGCGTCTTGACCACGTCCATGGGGCAGTTGATGCACGGGCCGGGGATGGCGCCGATCATACCCGTGAGACCGCTCTTCCACGCCGGCAGCGAGTCGCCGTCCTGGAGCTTCCACACGTGCTTCTTGATAAAGTTGTTGGACCAGAAGCTGCAGGCCTGGTTCAGACCCTGGCGGCCGATCGTCGGGGCCAGACCCTTCCACAGCGCAAGCGGGCCCTCGTGCTTGACCACAGTGACGGCGGTGTGCACGGGGCCGCGGTACTTGGGGATCTCGCCCTTGATGATGTTCTGGCCCTGCAGACGCGTCTTGATTACCTCGAACGGCGTCACGATCAGCACGGCCTCGGTGGCGCCAGCAAGCGCGCCAGCGACGAACTCGTTGGCGCCGCTCACCTGGCCGTTCTTGTCCGACAGCATGCGGCGGAAGATGGCGTTGAAGTAGAAGCGCGTGCCGTTCTTGAGCACGACGTGCACGGTCCAGGGCGTGAAGCCCTTGAACAGGCCCTTGGGGCCCTCGGCCGCGACCAGCTTCTTGCCGCAGTCGATCATGCCGCGGTACTGGCCGGTCTTGTCCAGCTGCATGCGGGTCTTGGTCACGTCCAGCGGCGTGAGGATCAGCGCCTCAATGACGCCGGAAAGCGCTCCGCCGAAGAACTTGACGCTGGGCGACACCTTCTTGACCTGGCCGTCCTTGTCGGCCGGCAACGGGGCGCGCAGACCGCCCTCGCCCACCTCGACGCTGGCCTTCCACCAGTTCTTGGAGAGCTGGCGGACATCCGGGTCCCACAGGAACCTCTCGAGCGCCGTGGGGGACGCCATCTTGGAGCGCAGCAGCAGGTACAGGTGCTTGAAGTCGGCCTCGTGCACGCAGTGGGCGTCGCGCGGGTGCAGCTGCTTGATCATGTGGGTGGCCTCCTGCAGCGTGACGGTCACGCCCAGCGCCTGCAGGCCGTTCTGCAGGTCCTCGTCCACGAGGTAGCCCTTGTTCTCCTTGTCGAACGAGCGGAAGGTCTGCAGGATGAGCTCCTCGTGCACGGCGTGGAAGTCCTCGTACGTGAGCTGGCCCTGGTTCTTGGGGTCCAGGCGCTTCATGAGCTCGCCCACGTCGTCCGCCGACAGCTTGACGCCGGCCACGCGCAGGCCGCGCTGGATGTCCAGCGCGTCCACCTTGCCGTCCATGTCGACGTCCACGCGGGCGAAGGCCTCGCGCAGGAGCTGGTCCACCGTCACGCGCGAGTTGCGGCGCACGAGCTTGGCGCGCTGCTCGGCCTTGGCGCTGGGCTGCTGCTGCTCCTTGCTGGCCATCGTGGGCTATAAACTGAAGGTGGTGGGACGGAGAAGGAGGAGGCTTCGGCTCGCGGGAGGGAGAATGGAAGTGAGGAACAGATCGCGCCTGTGTGGTGGTTCGCCTGCCTGGCTGCTGCTTCGTCTCGAGCCGTTTCGTTCGAGGTGAATCGTCGCTCACCCCATCATGGCCAGTGTGCTTGAATACTAAGAAAGGACTGGTACAGCGTGCCAGCCCACTGACGTGGCATTTGAGGGCATAGTGGGGGCGAGTCAACCGCAGCGCAGTGCCGGTGGTCACTGCGTTTCCTGACGGCAACGCAGGGCGGAGGACGGATGCAAGGACACGCCGAGGCGTCCCCAGCGCTTGTACAGTAGACGAGCTGTGAGGTTGTCACATGCTTGGGGACGCTTTTGGTGCACTCGCTGGTGCAGGCAGGCCGCCACATCGTCGGGCGCCCTGACTGCACATCCTGCAGGAAAGTTTTTCTGCTTGGAGCGCAGCAGCCGCGGCCTGGTGACTCGAGCAATCCACCTCGCGAGCAAGTGCACGGGTCGTTGCTTGTCGCCCGAAGGTAGCGCTCCAATTCTCGGAGTCGGCTTGGAAGCAAGGTTGTCTGCTTTAACAGCGCTGGGGTTAGTCGCGGTTGACGATCACGACTGTGGGGACCATTCATTGAGGTCCGCTTCCCGACGATCCGATCTCTCCGGGTAGTCATAACATGCACCTTGGTTTTAGGATATCGGCTTACATAAGTTCCTCTTTAGATAATTATATACCTTTCATATATCATGTTGTCAAACTATATACCTATTAGTAGTCATGCCAAAACAACGGCTTCTGATTGGTCCGAAGCCTTCAGAAGCTATTGCGCTCGTCGCCCGCGTCGACATGGAGGAATTGCAGCTTGCAGCATGCTGCAAGACCCCCCGAAGACGTCCGGACGCCCCGCACACTTCAAGCAGGCAAAAATGCTGCGGGAACCGGCACGTCGGCTTTGCGAGCGCGATGCGCCGGGCGAGCGGCGCGCGATTGAAGTTGGAGCCTCGTCGCAGGTCGAGTACGCGCGGGCAACGGCTTGTTCGTCACATCCTGCATTTCGCGATCGTGGCGTCCATACAGCGCTGTTTGAGGCCATGCCGAGGAACGGCAGGGGGCGAAAGGAGAACTGGTCTGTCGGTATTGTTTGATTCGATGGACTGAACCATCGACGGCATCCACGCTCACAAAAACTCCAGGGGATTCATGCTCTGCTCGCGGGACTTTGCTGGTACATGGAGGGGGGGGAGGGGGCTGGAATTGCTGCTGCTCAAGGTTGCATGTGCTGGGTCTGGGTAACTGCTGGTTTGATACAGCGTGAGAGTGTGGAAAGCAGGACTTAAAACGAGTATGGCATTCAGCCGCATTTTATTGCGAAAGAATGCCAATCGCTTGGTACGTCCGACACTATGGCAGAAGTGGTGCTTTATACGAGTCTGTTGTGTCAACGACGGTCGACGGTCAGAGCTCATGGCAGGACGATGAAAAACAATCGAACAGCCCAGTTCAACTGCACCCACTCAGCGTGACCGATGTTGTAACTCCTCCGAACTCCAGCGAGGTGCTGCTGCGGAATGGTAACCGTGCTTGACGCTCTGAGTGCAACAAGATGAAGTGCGTGCTTGTTCGCATTGGCAGTGGCAAATGGTGAAGATGTTGTTCACACCAGAATTAGTGACGTTGTTGCAAAGCCACAGCCAACATCATCGACGTTGGCAGCAACCTCCCTCAAAAGACAACTCCAATATTTCTTCGGTTTTTATGTATGATCGAGCGCAAGAAGCGCTTCATGGACGCAGCGCAGGTGCCCATGGAGTACGACGCTGTCACCAACATGATGGAGCCCAAGGAGCCGATCTGCAACCTCTCGCACGAGGAAGTGATGATGCTCGAGATCATGCTCTTCGACGATGAGGACAGCGAGGGCTGCATGGGCCCCGGCGAGGGCATGGCGTACCCTGGCTTCCCCATCGCGACGTACCCGACACCGAGCATGCCGTCCGGCAACATGTCGCTGTAGGCGCCACCGACAGCCGACACTACGATGTTTACCGGGGACTGCGTACTACAAAAAAAAATCCTCGCAGCAATTCCTCGTATCACTCTAGGCTGCCCGCGGCACCCAGATTGATGAACTCAGCAAATACATGTAAAATAGTGAGTTGCTACTGGCAGCCCCCCCCCCCCCCAGTTGCAGCAAAAAAAAAACTGCCGGAGGCACTGCCGAAGCGAGTCGGACCAATGCTTTGGTTGACCCTGCTTGTTCTCGCATAATGTGAGTTGCAGTGCATTCCTAGCGTGCCCTGCGTCGGACCATCGCGCGTTGCTAGGCGCGGGTCGGAATCAAGGTGCCAACTGGCTGGCCCGGCGTGATTTGCATGCCTGCCCAAGTTGAAGTGAACCTCCGTAACGACATGGCTTCACCTCGCAAAGACATCGCGGACGTAGCACCATGCTGCATGGTCTAGTTGGCAAGTACTGCAGCGGCAGCAATCGAACCGGCGAGGAAGTGCGGCGCTACCAGCAAGTAAAGGCGAATTACATTTACATGCTATGCATCTTCATATAAACTTAAGACAATTACTGACGGACAAAAGCTTCCTGCGCGGCAATGTGCGCTAGCCGAAGCGATTTTAGAGCTTCAGATAACGAATCTTGGCTGTTGGAAGCGTTAGGGCCTTGAACGGCGGTCTCGACTGGGATTCACGCAGGCTCAGCGGCTTCTGTTTCCGGTTCGCCCATCAGCGAAGAATGGAGGGCCCTGAAGACGTCGTAGATGAACTCCTCGTCCTTCGGGTCCAACACGAAGCATTCCCGGTGCTCTTCCAAGCTCGGAGGGGGATCGCGATACACGAAACGATGGGAACCAATCCCATAGCTCACGAGAACCTCGGCTTGCTGAAGATGTTGCAGTACTTGTGGCGTCTGAAGAGTCAACTCCCTGGCACACACGAACGTTGTGGTGCCGATGGCAAATGCCAGGCCATGCAGGACATTCCCTCCCACCGGATCGGTAACGAATCCGTACTTGTAAAGGCAGAAATGCCCGTGATCCTCGAGATTGAAGCGTGGCTCCAACGGTAGCGTGCGGAAATGCTGGCGCACTGTTCCAAGCTTCAAACAATACACCATCGACTTGGTGCGGACGCTACCGAGCTTGAAGCGAAGTCGTTCGACGGGATGAGAACGCCGAAAAGCAGCTCGGATCCATTTCGCGATGTCCGCTCTTGCTAGGAGCTCGCGGATGTGCACCAGAGCTTTGTCCCGCTTCTTGGGGTTGTAGACGCAGAGTCTCCCCGGCGCGTAGCGCCCTCGGTCGTACAGGACAAACGGCAGGTGCTCGCGCTTCAGCAGTTTGACTACGCTGCAGCCGCTCTCGAATCTGCGCCCCATCCGGTAGACCTCGTTCATATCCACGAGTATCTTGCCCTCATGCGCATATTGGACCTTGAAGGCCTTGAGTTCGTCCAGCTCAGAGTCCTCGATCCACACGAACACCTCCTATTCATGCGGCGGCTCAAGGTTTTGCAGGTCAGCGAGAGTGATCATGGTGTGCGACAATTTCGAAATGGCAGCAAAGACCCACCATGGAACATCAACGAAACCTGTATCACCCACCAGCGCCTCTTGAGCGCCAGACTATTAGCCTCAAAGCCAACGTGCTGGACCTCATTGAGCTATATTGGTTGGTTCAACTTCCGCTCGTATACGTGTAAGTTTGCACATGTAGTATCTAAGTGTTTTTTTCTTTAATGCCCCAACCTATCGCAGAGGGTAGGGTAGGGATTTACATCACAAGTGTGCCGGATGGAGGTAGCGAGGGTCGCTCTTGGGTCAACGCAGGTCAAGAGCTACCTCCACATGGTAAAATCGTGCTGCCCGGCACCTGTGCCCCTGGATCTTCTCACAAGCTGGATCTGGGAGCAAACCCGTCCGTCCTGTACGCACACACTGCGTACGAAATGTTTACAGCCACGGCTTGTCAGATCACCTTAATGCAACGCAACTCTACCTGCAGCTGTATGCTGGCCACGGCCGTGGTGACCCCACAAGCTCCGCTCGCCTCTGGTAATCCGATGGGGCCAGCGGGTTAACATAGCAACGGGATCAGTCAATGCGGTCACGTGAATTTGCCGTCTGTGTCAGCCTGTCGGCTTGCCCTGCCGGCTTGCTTGCTTGCCTGCCTGCCTCACTCCTTCGTCACCTCCTCATTCTCAAATCTACTCGCTTGACCGTCACCCATCGAAGCAAGCCGCTCGATCTATCTCCGCCAGAGCTAGCACTCGCACACGCACCCACCTCATCGGACCAAGTCTCCCCTAGAACCAACCAATCAACCAACCAAGTATACCATGTTCAGCCTCAACCTCAGCAGCAGCAAGATCTTGGCCCTGTGCCTCGCGGGTGCAGCCGTGGCAAGCGGTGCGCGTGCCGAGACAGAGGTCGCTGAGACCTTGGGCTTGCTCGGTGTGCCTGGCGCCGGCTACGGCGTGGGCCCCGCCGTCAGTGTGGGCGTGCCTGGCCTCGCGAGTGTCGGCGTCGGTGTGGTCTCGGCGCGCACGTGGGTGTGGGCTTGCCTGGCGTCGGTTATCCTGCCGGCTATCCTGCCGGCTACCCTGTGAACGGCGCTCCGCCGACCGGTATCTACAATGCTCCCCCGACCGTCGTCAACAGCGCCCCTACCAGCACCGGCACTTCCTACACTAACGCTGTGCCTGGTGGTGGGAACGCGGATGCGAACGCGAACGCCGGCAACAACCCTTCGTCGGCGTCAGTGACGAACAGCAACGGTGCTGCCGCTGCGACGGTCGGCGCGTCGGCCAGCGCCACGGCGAGTGCGTCTGCAGGTGCATCGGCAAGAGCCACGGCTGGCACGTCGTCTCAGAAGTCGTACCGACAGCTTCGCTCGCTGGAGTAAGGTGCCGCCCGAGTCAGCACCGTTGTCGTTCGACTGGTCTCGTCAGTATCCGTTAGCGTTTGTTTGGTGTCAGTCAGTCCAAGGGTTAAGCTAGTCTCACTAGGATACATACAATGTTTTCAATGCAATCGATGGTTTCATGGATGCCCTTGTTGCTTGTCGTCCGTTGGTGTGTGTATACTGTACTGTACTGTAGTGAAGGGTACACCCCAGTGTTATCAATGAGATGTTAAATATCCTGACAAGTTCTTTTTGAATGGAACCCGTATGGCTGCGAATACCTAGCGTGCGCGGGCGATAGAAGCCTCTGTCGGTACGGTGCTGCTTGTGCGCGTCGTTCGCAAACGTTACGCCATCTTGGATATCAAAGGTCGCGCAACTTCAACAACGAGCATACAAACTTCAATACGTTTTCGAGCATACAAACTTCAGCTGACAAATTGTGTCGAATCACAACCCAGAAGACCAAAACGTATCCGGTCATACCATGACGGTGCTGACAGCCGCCTACACCTGCCGACACGATCTACCATTGGTAGAAATGCTGAATTTCTACGATTGGTCTAAACGGCAACATTTTAGCACTTCTTGCATTTTCATTTGCGTGGTCATGATCGCGGCGACCATGAGCGCAGCGGCGCCCCCGAGCGCAGTAGCAGCGCCGAGACCTTCGCTACGCCCCCTCCCCTCCAGGCCCCGAGTGCATGCCATGCCAGTCTTGCACAGGCTCGAGAACGATCTCAAGGATGGCTCGTCACCTCCGGCAACCGGCTCACCGCCTCGCCGAGTGTGAGGGCACGTGCCCTCGCAGCCAGCCCAGGTCACCCAGGACACGAAGGGCGAAGACGTCAGGCACCGGGGGAGGTGATCCCAAGAGCGCGGAGGACGATGGGCTGTCCAAGAGTACGGAGCACGGCTTGGAGATCAAGGGCACGAAGGACGGCAGAAACACCAAGGGCGCGACGGACGGCGGAGACACCAAGTCCGTGTTGGACAGCGGGGAGACCAAGAGCGCGAAGGGCGGCGAAGGCATCAAGTGCGCGGAGGGCAAGAGCGAGGGGGAGGACGGCCGACAATAAGTCTGCGCCTGGCGGCCGTTTACACGGTTTCCACCCGCCCTCGCTGGACGACACGCGCATGAAGCAAGGACAAGATGATGAAGAAGGTACCCAAGACGGAGAAGGTGCGAAGATCAGAGCAGCAGGCAGCAGACACAGCAGCACGCGGCGCTGCAGAGCCAGCTGAGGGGCCCGCCCCCGCAGCAGTAGCTGGCCTCGCCAAGCAGCAGCACCAGCAGCAGTGCCAGCACCAGCACCAGCACCAGCAGCGCGGCGACTGCGCGCCAACGGCTCCGAGTTTTCGAGCCCTGGGGTGGCGAGGGGTACGCTCGGTGCTGTCAAGTTGGGAAGAGGGGGACGTGGCATACCGCTTCTACTGGTGGTGCCACCGCCGCTGCGCGGTGAAGCGACGCTTTCTACTGGTGCGACGGTGCGTAGTGCTGTAGTGCGCAAGTAGCCATTGCATTTATTGATTTAATAATGAATATTATTATAGATTTTCAATATCTGCTAGTTCATGTTTCGCTTTGATCTCTCTACAGTAGTCACTTGCATGTGTCGCTGGTGGCTCCTCAGCTGCAGCGACAACAGTCCCATGAGCAACGCCTTCGTTTCGTTTCACAGTGAGGTACATTGATGTCACTTAACTTCTTTGGCTAACGACAGTTATGGCCTTGTCGGTGGTCGTCTCTAACCGACCGCCCTATGAAACGGAGCCAGAGCCACCTCCACACACTAACGGGTGAAGTCCACGAACTCCGAGGAGTTCTCATCACTGTTCTTCTCCATCCAGTGACCTACGTCGCCGGAAGCGTAGTTGTACACGTCGTCCCACGTCGAGCCGGAGCCGCAAATTCGAGTGGGTATCTTTTGAAAACTGCGGCGTGAATCCATCGCCATGTTGGCGAGGGCGTCCGCCATTCTGTTGTGAGCACGCAAGTGGTGCTGCCACGTCGTTACCGCCAGTTTGTCTGCCAGCCGCCGGCTTTGCCAGTATAGCGGTTGTATGTGCTTAGCTCGAGGCGGAGTCCGCGTCTTCTGCTGATGAATGATGAGGTTGCTGTCTCCTACCACATGAAGTGGGGTCCAGCCAAAATGAATGCACGCCTTGAGCCCCGTCAGTAGCCCCATGTTCTCCGCCACGTTGTTGGTCGTGCTGGCCGCCGCGTAGGACATACTAATGACCCAACAGATCTCATGATCACCCTGTCCGTTTCCGATGCGGACCACGGCAGCACCACTACTGCCAGGGCGGGAATTACCACGCGAGCCGCCATCGAAAAACAAAAGGTAGCGGGCCCGTCCAGTTGGGGCCGCGTCGAGCGTCGGCTCCCACGCGGATATGGGCACACGACGCATCGTCCGGGCCGCCATCTCGAGAACATCCCGCTGAAGACTTCGACCGAGATGTAGATGTACAGTGTCATACCCGTGGCGCAGTCTGGATACTAACAAGGCCCGGTGGTAGTCTTCTGTAACTGTGTTGAGCGGGTCAAAGAACGCCACACGCCACCTCCATATATCGTGGAAGTAGAGCGCCACGCCGACTCGCCAACAGCTCTCCATTACCTTGGTCACCGCCACCGTTAACTGGTCAACCGGACGTCGCTCCAGACTGGGGAAGAGGTGCTCTACCATTGTCCACACTCCCGCAGGCACCTGAGGAAGGAGTAAGCTAAAACATGACTCCTCGAGACGCGCCCGAGGCATACCCATCGCTAACCAGCGCCATGAGCAACGCCTTACCTGAAGCCTCTTTGTGTCATCGCATGCGGGTAAGACGTTGCCGAGAAAACTCGATTGAATTTGTGATGTAAGTGAAGGCGCGCTTCCAACAGGCAAACAGACGCAATACAAACTCAATGTGAAGTGTCGGCAGAAAGCAAAATAGGGTGAGAAATGGTGTAGCACGATTATGATCAACAGCTTTTATCTTGCAGTGTAGGAAACTACCGTTTCTAGCATTGTCTGGTCGCGAGGAGCACAGTTTTAGCGCAAGTTGTTTTTGTGCGTTGGTGTGTACAGTACAGGGTGCGCGGCATATTCATTCATGCTATAGCCTCTTACAACCTCACAATTGAAGACAACCTTCATGAACTTCTCGGCATCGGCACTTAACCCTTTAGCTACGAGCTTTGCAGTGTAGGTCCCCCTAGACATGTACCATAACCAACCACAACGCGATTTCGGACCATTTAGACCAATGGCAGCTCTCGTCAACCCCTCAACAAACCTGTACTTATGGATTTTGGTTTTCGTGTGTTTTGCCGCTCGATAGTTGTAGAATAGAAGAGAACCTGCCCGAGTCTTATATCGGTACGCACCAGCTTGTTGATTTGCTCACATGTGGCTATGGTACAGGTCCGCTTGGACCTGTTGGCTGACTCTGCGAGCTTCTACCTAGCCCGTACAATGTATTATAGCCAATTGTAGTCAATTATGAGCTGTCGTATAGGTCAGACTGGACCCGTACGAAGCCTCGTAGCTAAAGGGTTAAGGGCGTCGATCCTGAAAGAACAATGTGGATCTTAACCTCCAGCTACTCCGAATGCGAGCACGATGCGCTCGAAGAAGTGGACTAGCGACATCCCAATACAGGTACTTCAAGCAACAGGCACGCCTGTAGTTAGCCGCAGTCCCCTCCCTTAGTGGTTAGTTACACAAAAGTGAAGCCATCCGAGGCTGTCCATACAGCTCTTCTAGCTGTCCTCCCAGGATAATTGCACTATTCGGGCGAAACGTACATTTTGGAGCGGAAATGACAAGAGCAAACACTTTTTTTGCTTGAATTTGTGTAAGGGACCTTTCAATACAGTAATCGCTACCAGAGTATGACTGCTGTACTAGCTGTAAGGATGCCTGGATGCGCGTTAAGGTACGCGATCAGTTGTTTCAGTTGGCCGCCTTATAAACCTCCTTCATCGCCCACGCCAAGTTGTTATCGGCATCCCTCGCGGTCTGGATCACTTTCTTCCGTTTAGCCCTCTGTTTAAAAAATTTCTTCACAGCAGTGACGGGATTCAGCTTCTTCACTGCATCCTTGAGGGCTCCAAAGCTCCTCTGTTCGTCTTGCTCGTAATCGACTTTATCTTTTTCGACCCGACGCAGTAGCCGAGCGCTGTTCGCGTCGATGAAGTCGCCACTAGCGGGCGAATCTCCGTTGGCAATCCCGGCTTTGGAATCCTTGGTCAACGTGAGCGCAGTGCCGGTGGTATGGAAAGTGGCGGCGATCACCAGCACAAGGATGGAAGTAAGGCGCATACTCGGCGTTCGTTCGATGAGATCTTCAGCGGGGAGACTTGGAGGGCTTGCTATGCACTGCAGAGCGAATGACGGAGTGGTGTGTGGGTGGATGTCTGCTGAGAGCTCGCCAGTGGCGATGCTGCTGTGGTGTCGTGTACTCGTTTGAACTCCGTGGTTTTCCTGTCCTTCCTCACAACGCTGACGATGCAGACGATTGCGCTTTGTTATCTGGGCATTCCACGTCAGGGTCAAGCTGACAGCTGTTGACCGTCAACAGCTGCTGCAAATCGCATAACGACACCAGCGATTACAGCCTGCAAATTGCCCTGCGATTCGCTGGTGTGAACTGCACAAAGATAAGAGACCACTTTCCGCGCCCGTTTATAGAACCACGGATGGTTCTTCAACAGGCAAATTCGAAATGGTTCAGGAGCAAAGCAGTTTGCCTCTACTGTAATTCGAAGGTAAGCCTTAGTGAGTGATAGAACAGCATAACAGGCTTAATTTGGCAATTTCACTCGCCGCAAACAACGTAATTATACCATGAATCGTGGTCGTGTCCACATAATTTGCTAATGCACTTCAGAAGTAACAATTTGGCGCTGCGCCATTGGCGCAATATACAGCTATACAACGTATCTAGCGTACTTCATTTGTTTAACCCCAGTTGACCCTTTGCTGGGCAAATCGAAGGCCAATGAGCGACTTCACCTATTTTTTTTTAATATACTGTACATGTAATACTAGAGGTACGGCGATTGAGGGAAATCAATGTTGGTGCAGAAAATTAGAGTTCCTCGTATGTCTTAGTAAGACTCAAACTTACAGCTTCTACCGGCAGGGCTTGGTAGTAATCCGCAGAACATAGTACTATAGTACGTTAGTTACCTGTATCTTTATGGTTCTACTATTACTACAGTACCCAGTAACTCACCCATGCCCCCAACACTGCTATCGAGGTACTGCCGACCTCAACCATTTGAAAACGAAAACCAAATGACACATACAGACCCGTTCTCTCTCTACCCCTCGTTCACCGAGTGTGGTCCCACAGCCGAAAGCTCGGATGTATCCGTGGGGTGAGTGAACAGTGATTGTTGGTGATGTTTATGGTTTAGCAGCGGTATTGGAGCCGATACGGTGGTAAACAACTTGCTGCTCAGCATAATACAGGCGTCCCCGGGCTAGTCCCGGCTGTATATTTTAATGTACCTCGCACAGGAAGTACAACAAGCTCTCAAGATTTGCACGCATCGTGTACTCGTTTGAACTCCGTGGTTTTCCTGTCCTTCCTTACAACGATAACGATGCAGACGATTGCGCTTTGTTATCTGGGCATTCCACGTCAGGGTCAAGCTGACAGCTGTTGACCGTCAACAGCTGCTGCAAATCGCATAACGACACCAGCGATTACAGCCTGCAAATTGCCCTGCGATTCGCTGGTGTGAACTGCACAAAGATAAGAGACCACTTTCCGCGCCCGTTTATAGAACCACGGATGGTTCTTCAACAGGCAAATTCGAAATGGTTCAGGAGCAAAGCAGTTTGCCTCTACTGTAATTCGAAGGTAAGCCTTAGTGAGTGATAGAACAGCATAACAGGCTTAATTTGGCAATTTCACTCGCCGCAAACAACGTAATTATACCATGAATCGTGGTCGTGTCCACATAATTTGCTAATGCACTTCAGAAGTAACAATTTGGCGCTGCGCCATTGGCGCAATATACAGCTATACAACGTATCTAGCGTACTTCATTTGTTTAACCCCAGTTGACCCTTTGCTGGGCAAATCGAAGGCCAATGAGCGACTTCACCTATTTTTTTTTAATATACTGTACATGTAATACTAGAGGTACGGCGATTGAGGGAAATCAATGTTGGTGCAGAAAATTAGAGTTCCTCGTATGTCTTAGTAAGACTCAAACTTACAGCTTCTACCGGCAGGGCTTGGTAGTAATCCGCAGAACATAGTACTATAGTACGTTAGTTACCTGTATCTTTATGGTTCTACTATT
This sequence comes from Phytophthora sojae, assembly GCF_000149755.1. Classification (NCBI taxonomy): domain Eukaryota; phylum Oomycota; class Peronosporomycetes; order Peronosporales; family Peronosporaceae; genus Phytophthora; species Phytophthora sojae. The sequence continues at coordinate 3,639,767 of NW_009258120.1, read as the reverse complement.
ACTACAGTACCCAGTAACTCACCCATGCCCCCAACACTGCTATCGAGGTACTGCCGACCTCAACCATTTGAAAACGAAAACCAAATGACACATACAGACCCGTTCTCTCTCTACCCCTCGTTCACCGAGTGTGGTCCCACAGCCGAAAGCTCGGATGTATCCGTGGGGTGAGTGAACAGTGATTGTTGGTGATGTTTATGGTTTAGCAGCGGTATTGGAGCCGATACGGTGGTAAACAACTTGCTGCTCAGCATAATACAGGCGTCCCCGGGCTAGTCCCGGCTGTATATTTTAATGTACCTCGCACAGGAAGTACAACAAGCTCTCAAGATTTGCACGCTACTTCTGCAAAAATATTGATTTAGATGAGTGTACAGCGATATCTACTGCGACAAGTGGCACGTTGCGGGAATACCTCCACCGTATTCTTGAGCTAAGCTTGTAGTAAGTCAGTACATTCTCATTTATGTTCAGACCGCGTGAATCTTGTTGATTCGCAAACATCATAAGTACCACTGTGGCGAATAGGCCGGGGACGCCTGTACTCGAATTGCAGCAGCTGTTGACGGTCAACAGCTGTCAGCTTGACCCTGACGTGGAATGCCCAGATAACAAAGCGCAATCGTCTGCATCGTTATCGTTGTAAGGAAGGACAGGAAAACCACGGAGTTCAAACGAGTACACGATACAGTGTGTATTCCATTCGCTGGGGTGTAGGGGAGTGTTTTTAAGGATGTCCAAGTGTTTTATCTGGAGAACTTTGATTCATATAAGTAATCAGGTTAGAGCATCTCCACCGGTCGTGAGTAAAACTAAATTTTTACCCCTTTTCTGTCAATATGTCATTATAGTTTTAGTTTTGTACAGCTCCAACGGTTTGAGTAAATGCTGAGCAAATTCCTCCATTTTTTACGCAGATCAAATTTTTGCACAAGTTTGCCTATGGGGGAGGCTTTGAGTAAAAGGTTGAAGAAATGTCGACCAGCCAGTAGTAGGGCCTAGTCGAGCGCTCTAAGCAGCGCAAGCGTCACAGACCGCAGTGTCGCCCATGCTACGTCATCCCTGGGTCTTCGTCAACGTGTTCCCGGGCCCGTTTTCATCTTTATAGGGTGCCGTGCATCACGACGCATCCTGTGGACGTGGCGACCCAAGTACACGTCTTCATCTCCGGCATGAGCGCTGGCTACTAGCGCGTCTACCTAACCCGGGCGACCCCATCGACACTCGAAAAGGCCTTCGTGATCGCGATTCGTGAAGACTATAGTGTGACTGCATCGCAGGTTTCCACGTTGCTCGGGCTCCGGTTCCCAAGCTGGAGCCGATGGAGGTCGATCCAATTTAACAGTATGGTGGACGTCGGGTGCCGACGTCGTCAGTCAGGCCGGCCACGGCAACGGCAACGCGCACTCCTCGTTCGATGCGTTGCTACCGCTGTGGGAAACCTGGACATCGCGCAGCTATTTGCCGCGCCCCGGCGCCGATGCAGGCGAACGTCCCGATCGCGCACGACGTCGCCGCTCCAAAACACGGCGACAACCAGTAGGTGCGGGGCACCCTACTGGTCGTGGAAGGAGCGATGGTTCTCTGGTGGCTGAACCACCTCCAAGCCCTCCCGTACTCCATGCACAACTCTTTGCCAACACCTCCGGCGGTGACACGAGGCTGATTGTGTTCAGCCTCCACGCCGAGAGCTTGTCGGTTTTACCGGCGGACATGAGCATTCGTGAAGATCCTGGAGACATGATCGTGAAGTACGCTGATGGGAAGACGCGGCGCTCGGCGACCTTCGCGTACGAGTTCGACGGGTTCCGCAGTTCCGAGGAGTTCTTGGTGATCGTGCTGAGCGGCTCGTTCGACTGCGTCTTCGGCATCCCGTAGCTCAGCCTGAGATGACGGGTACAGTCCGTCCCCGAGACATTGATGTGAATGCAGTGTTGGTGTTCCTATGTGGAAAGCCGAACCAGTGGTCGCATGTTGCCGTCTTGGACTCCGACTCCATGACACATGCTGCGCACGAAGCGTGCGATGGCCCTTCGTGTGCGGTGTGCGAACTCGCAGCCTGCGCCGGTCCTGAGCAGGAACCTCAGGACGTGTCTGACGTGGTCGAGCATGGGTTCCCAGCAGCGGTTCTCGAACACAGACACTGACGTGGTCGAGCCATGTCCGGACGAGCAGCAGCTCTCCAACGTTGAAGAGCAAGAAGATGTGGTTGAGCGTGGCCTCCCACACCCGGTCGAGCATCGGTTCGGTTGCGACTGAGGCGGAAATGCTCTCAGTCCTGGTGGGGGACGACGCGGAGACGACTCCGCATATACGCAACGTCGAAGTCGCACGTCATGTGCGGCGCCACCGAGATCACTCGGACGCCTGGACCCTCGTGGAAAGACTGTCTCCGTGACTTGAAGAAGGGCGAGGTCGAGCAGGTGTGCACGATCGTCGCCGAAGACGCCGAGTCGAGCGCGGCTAGCACTACCCGAGCGTCGGACCCAGCATCCGACGCCAGGATGCGCCCGAAAGTAGCTGAGCCAAAGAACGCACGCAGCTCAGTCGTTGCCAGCACTTGAATCAGCCGGCAACCCAGTCGCTCCACTCGTGCGTGAGTTCATGGAAATCTTCCCGGACAAGGTCCCAGCGGTTCTTCCACCCGACCGCGGAGTTCGGTGCAAGATATACCTCGTGCCCGGTGCGAAGTACTGCGTGACACGGCAGTGGCCGCTTCCACGCGACTAAGTTGAAGCCATCGACGCCATTTTCGAGAGTCGCCGGCAAGCCGGCCACGTCAGAGAGAGCCTGTCTCCGCATTCCAGTCCGACGTTCTGCGTGAAGAAAGCAACTGGCGGCGGGAGGATCGTCCATGCCTTCAACAAGCTCAACGACGCCGCCATACCGGCGCAAACGCCGATCCCGAGGAAGGACATGGAGCTGGACACCATGTCTGGCAGCACCAAGTACAGTGCCATTGATCTGATGCACGGCTTTTATCAGATCTTGATGCGCGAGGACGACGTGCCGCTGACAGCGGTCAGCACGCTGAGCGGGATGTTGTGGGCAGAGGTTAGGATAATCGACCAAATCATGGTATTAGTATTACTGGCCCTACTGGAGGTCCGGTAAAAATATCGGTTATACAATACTTTCGTATAGAAAACAAGTATCGGGTAATACTTTATGCTAGTACAAATTTATGTGGCCCACATTAGCTCGGCTTCGCCAGTGGCGAGTCTATACTGAGCCCAAAAAACAGTTCAACGCTGAAGCGTTCCTATCACCTTGACGATCCGAATGGCATTGAAGACCTTCTTCATAGTATCCATACGCCGGTCCTTATGTTGCAGAGGCAGCCAAGACAAGCGTAGCGCGACCTGAAGATGTGGCTATGTAGGGGTAGTCCCGCGGCACTGGTCTTATTTAACACAGCCAGGGAAATATTTTTGTGGGTAGTTGGGAATTATGTCGGTAGCTTGGTTTAGTGATCGAACGCAAACTTCCCCTTTGCATTTAGATAGAAGTTTCTGTTAAGGTCGTGGTAGACGTTGGCACGGACCCTCGCGCTGGTCCCGCGGCCCGACGGGTATCGAATAGCACCGCGGAGGACGTATCACAGCCGTGCCGAGGGCGACATGACAGACGTCAAGATACACCTACAACACCTGCGGAAGGTGTGCGCGGGGATGAGGGAGAACAAGTTGTACGCTAACTTGAAGAAGTGCATCTTCTGCGCTCCCAAGATCCCTGTGCTCGGGAGATACGACAGCGCGGAAGGTGTCCGAGCTGACCCCTAGAAGATCGACGTTATCTGCGTGTGGCCCACGCCGCGGGATCAGAATCAGCTCCGACAGTGGCTGGGGCTCGCGACGTATCTCCACCACTACTTGAAGTCTTCGCTTCGACCATTCGTCCGCTGTCCCAGCTCCTTAAGACAGACACCACGTGGACGTGGCGTCCCTAGCATCAGCTCGCCTTTGACGCGGTGAAGAAGAGCTTCTCTACCGCGCCCATCCTAATGCTGCCCGATCACGCGAAGCCTTTCTAAGTGGTGTGCGACGCACGCGCCTTCGCAATCGGCTGCGCCCTAGTGCAGTTTGATGATGAGGGACGCGAACGAGTGGTGAGCTACCAGTCGCGTCAGCTGAAGCCAGCGGAGCGGCACTACCCCGTGCACGAGAAAAAGCTGCTCGCCATGCGCTATGCACTCATCAAGTTCCGCGTATTCTTGTTGAGTGAACAGACCTTCGCCGTCTACACCGATCATGCGTTTCTGCGGATAGCGACGAAGAGCCCTCACTTGTCCCAGCGCATGGCTCGCTTGCTCTTGCTATTCTACGAGTACAACATCGTCGTACACTACAAGTCGGGCAAGACCAACATCTTTGTTGACGCGCTCTCGCGCCGGCCAGACTACGTGCAGTCGGGTCGCCACGCAGTTGGCGACGAGGATGACGACGAGTGCTGTGTGTGTGGCTGAAGAAGTCGCTGCTGTCGACGTCGCAGCGACCAGCCCGCTCCGAAATAATCAAGTACCTACGCGATCCATCAGCAGCGGCGCGGCGCCACTTATCTCCCCGTAGTCGCGCCCGGATCGATCGCTAAGAGCTGCGGTCCCGCCGCGCATCGTCGTTCCGCTCGACGACGATTTTCGAGCTCGACTGATTCACGAGTTCCCCGACACGCCCAGCGGCGGCCACCTCGGACGCGAGAAGCCATTCGCGTCGCTGTCCCGAGACTTCTACTGGCCGCATATGTACAAGTGGGTACAGAAGTGGGTACGCTCCTGCGAAGCGTCCAGCGTGGTAAGCCATCTCCGACGAAGCAGGCTCCGTTTCGACCTTTCCCTGTGGCGGTCAAACCCTGGTCTTCGGTGAGCATGGATTTTGCCTTTGGATTGCCTCGCGACCGGCAAGGCCGCACTGGTGTTCTCGTTTTTGTCGATCGTCTCAGCAAGATGGTGCATCTTGCTCCTGACGCTACCACCATCACCACACAACATTCTGCGGTGATCTTCCTCGACATCGTCCACCGCCATCCTGGTCTTCCGACCTCAATCGTGTCGGATCGAGATCCCCGCTTCACCGCCTTTTGGACCGAGTTGTTCAAGTTGGTGGGAACTCGGTTGGCGATGTCCACCGCGTCGCACCCGGAGACAGATGGCCAGACCGAACGTGCGAATAGGGTCGTCGAAGACGTGTTGAGGGGCTTCCCCACGTCCTTCAAGTCATGGAGCTCGTTCCTGCCCATGGTCGACTTTGCCATCAACAATGCGGAACACGAGTCAACGGGGCTCACCCCGTTCGACATCAACTTCGGGCGACACCCGCGTGTTCCGGCGCTCCTCGGTGTGGAGCGCTCGACTGGCCTGGATGGATAGGCTGACAGGGGCGCTGAAGCTGCTGGCGACACCGGTCGTGAGGCCACTCACGTGGTAGACTCTGCACGGATGAACGGGGTCACTACGCGACATGGAGCTCGATCAACAGCCAGAGGAATGCGCACGCGTGCCGCCACGACGGCGGTATCGGAGAGGCCAACCGCTTCTCCTGCAGGCGAGCCACGCATGTGGGTGCCACCACGAGGGCGACACCATCCAACATCGCAGCCTGGACGCGTTGGACACTGATTGATCCGAGTCAGCGTCGTCGTGTAGTTGAGTATCAAGACGCGCCGGGCGCGGTGGAAGCCGCCGCGTCTCCTCCTGCAAATTCGACCCCAATCCTGAACCACAGTCGCGTGGTGTAGCGGCTGCCACCGAGTTCCTGCAGCGTCGCCAATCCGACGTCCGCTATGTGCATGGCCCGATCGTGACGGCCGTCGACCACCAGAAAGCGAATGCCGATCGCCGTGACCGCAAGAACTTCGAGCGATTTGCTGTGGGCGACCGTGTCCTTTTATCCATGGCCGGCATTCAACCTAAACTGGTAGTGGACGCGAATAAGCTCGCACCTCGCTTTATTAGACCGTTCAAGATAAGATATAGGTGACGCCTACACACTACAGCTACCTACAGCTTTGCGACTTCATCCTACCTTCTACGTCGGTCGCCTGCGACGCTACCTGGTAGTGACTATCCCCAGCGACGAGTGCCCCGACGCGGTTCCTGCGGCGCCTACTCCTGACGCGGCGCCTCCTGCCAGCGCACACGACGACGCAGGTCTTCATTCTTCCGCTGGAGCGCGTTAAGCCACTGATTCATCCGATCCAGACGCTGAGCTATCTCAGCCTCCGGAAAGCGATCGCGCCCCTCCGTTCGAGCGCGGCGGTCCTGCCCCTCTACTGGATAGTGCGAGCAACGTTCGCCATATCGTGGAGGAGATTCTACGGCACGACGATACTCGTGCTGCCCCACGAAGAGGTTAGCGTCTCCCACCGTGACGCTGCCGTTCCTGCACACCGCCAGTATCTTGTGCGTTGGCTGGGCCCGATGCCGGATAGCTGGGAGCCGCGGGCGGTGCTGTTTGCGGACGTTCCGGACTGGGTGGCAGCGTACGAGGCAAGCCTCGCACCGGTGGTAAGTCCTCCAGGTGGCGCGGCGCTCGCCCGCCGCGCCTAAAGGCGTCCAGCGCCTCGCGGTATCGTCCAGTCACGTCACGCTCCGTCCTCGACAATGTGGTGTCTTCGAGGATGTCCAGCCATTCCAGCGTGTTGGTCCGCGGGCAACACCCGCGTCAGCTCTGACAGCCATCCAGAAAGTGTACGAGGCAGCGGCGGCGATTGGACTCCCACAACAGCGCGCAAACCTGCGAGGCCAAAGCCCGAGAGCCATACGAGCATGCGTCGCCTCACGCACCTCCAGCTTCCGGACGAACGCAGCCCCGGTCGCCGTGTTCCAGCGCTCGAGGAACACGGTCCACGCCGAATCCAGCGATCTCAGGGTCACGCCGCCGATCGGCGTGACGGGCTTGCTCCGCGTCGCGAGCCAACGCCGGAAGATCTCGGCCATCTCATCGTCGCCTCTGCCCCACCACGACGGCGCTGCAGTCGTACAGCGCCCATCGCTACAACGTCTCCTCGTAGGCGCCGTGCTCCTCGGGCGCGGTGCTCCCCGCGCCCATGTTTCTGCTTCTCGACTTGAATCGCCAACTGACAAGACCACGTCGCGCTCCGGTTCCTTCTTCCTGGGAAAAGGCACATGTATGTCTCAAATCTATCACAGTTGGCGTGAATGACCAGATGATCTATGACATTTTTACTCGGCTTGAGTACGGTGCGATATAAATGAGGTAGAGTTACGATAACTGTGATACGGACGAAATCATGACCTTTCGCTACGGTCTCAAGGCGATAAATCAAAAGAGGATGACGCACGTCGAGAATGGTGATGCAGACACCGTGAGCTGACGGACATCAAGACATCGTGGAATAGCACGGCGAAGCGTAGGCGGCGATGTGCACCAAGAGCGGCATCACACAACCGGTGTGGGTCGTGGCAAAGTGGCTGGATTTGCCCGCTCCGCGGAGCCAATTCCTCGTGGAAACCATCACCAAGAACAGGCCCGACTTCTTCGTGCTGCTATTCCTGCAGCTGCTCAACGTCGTTGGCGGGTACGACTCTCTCGGGGTCGGCACCGCAGTGGCCGCGCTCAAGGCCTGCGTCGAGCTCAAGGCCCAGGGCATCCGCGACGTGCATCAGACCATCAACGCCGCGCTGCTCGTATGCATCACTCTGTCGGCCGACTCAGCCGTGCCCGCAGAGCTCGGTTTGTACGAGGGCAACCCCCGTGCAGATCGACCAGACCGCGCTCACCATCAAGTCCTTCCCGGGGCAGTGGCCATGGACAACCACGCCCACGGTCGTACGCACCGAGATACATGCTATCGTTGTCGATCACCAGCGGCCAAGCCTTCCTCGGCGTAACGTTATTAAGGACCTCTAGAAGGCGCCGGTGCAGACTCAAACTAGTACATACACACCTGATGAGGAGGCGAGCAACGAGCAAGGATTGGAAATGCTTTACGGGTAGCTGCTAATGCTTATAGCCTATATTTTTCTTCTGTGTATGTGAACAGCACTAATGATACTAATTTGACAGCATGGTGGACTTGTGGAGGCTCAGTGGTGTATTTTGCATCAGGTTAGTGCTCGCGGTGGTGCACTCAAGTGAGCTCGGACTCGTTGTTGTCCGCATAGAATACTGAGGTGATACTGAGGTGATGACACTCCGTGGGTATGCTGCTTGCTCATTTCCGCAACTATCCAACTAGTTTATAATGAATCCGATGAGAACAGAAGAGTTTGTCGTTGTTACATTTGACTTTGCCGGTCTCAAAGAGTGCTAGAGCAAATGGCCTAATCAAAATATTATGTTGTCCAACCAATTACAGAGCGTGACCAATCGTGATATGAATCATAACACAAACACCGTCATTATATATATTCATGGACCGTTCTAAATCGTAGGCAGCGAAATGCATGTCACAGTCAATAGGAACTTCGATTTGCTCTAATTGAGTCGATAGCTGAATTGCTCGGTGATGACGGGCCTAGACCGTTACTGGCCTACACAGGCGCAGGGAAATATAACCCTGTTCATTCGATGTGAAGACGGTATCGAAACCCGAGACCGTCCCCACCATTTAACCTATAGTGAGCTCTGATTGGCCACCGCGCACACGCGGTGGCGCACGTGTGACAGTGGCCTGCCACACCATACCCCTCTCAAGGCTTTGTCTGTATCAGCCAGTTGTGCAACTTGCTACAGTGACACCTCCCTAAATGAATCCCTCTAACTGACTAACTGACTATGTGTTCCTTATCTGGTTAGGATTCCTCGACTTCTAACGGGATTATATGGATTTCACTATAGATGTTCTATAACTGATCAAAAACCTCTTTATTCTCTAAATGGTCGCCATTGTTGGCGCCTCAACCCTCTAAATGGACGCCGTAGTAATAGTCCAAACCCATATATGACACGATGTGGAAACAGTTTTTTGTCTGCACTCATGTCCGACCCCATGGATACGTGGACCCTTCGGTGAGCTGTGATTGGTCGCATGAGATGGAGATCCGGTAGAGACGAGTGTGACGTGTGGATTGTGGATGTGTGTGGAGATTTGGTGGGACCCGGCACTTGCAGCAGGCATGGGCGCACAGGATTGGAGATGCGCCCACCGGATGAGCGCTCATATTCGGTGTGGAGTCACGAATCCAGTCCGTCCGCCGACTTCCCTAACTGCAGGATAGGCCCAAGGCGCGAAAGTGTGGCCAGCGAACGTATCCTGGCCACTGCCTGAATTGGTTAGTCAAGTTGTCGGGCTACCCCACTGAATTGGCCCCACCAGACACGATCATGCGCACGCAAGACCCTGCTGGATGAAGCCTCGTGTTGTCCGGACCGGATCGTGGTGCACCCGGTGATGGCGTACCGAATGAAGAAGTGCCACACCGGATGGGGACATACCGGATCGTTCATTCGGTCCGCCCCCCCCCCCCCCCCCCGTGCCCACACTGGATGTAGACGCACCAAGAACTAGTCCAGTGTGTTCGCACAGCGGCGTCGATCCAGACCGGACGAGACCAAGATCCCCCAAGATCCACGGGCGGCACCGAATGAGCCGCAGATCCAAGGGAGAGGTCCAGTTCCAAGACGAAGAGACGATATACCCAGATACCTCCCTCATCATCTGATGAGTGTACCCGAACAAGTGTCACCATCAACAAGTCTCCGCATACCGAAACCAAGACAAGCATACTGAAGAACTGCCAAGAAGCACAAGCATACTCAAGACACGCGAATCATAGTGAAACCTACATTAAAGTCAGCGAAGTGATAGAAGATAACTAGCCAAACGTAAAATCTAAACAGAAACCAATTTGCCGAAGAACACGCGGACGACTCTGTGCTCGGGGCAGAAGTAGCACCCCGACTTTGACGTCTTCAAGAGCCCTCCAGGAGACTGCCTGCGCGCGGTCTAAGCCAGTTTAGGGACGCTTCCAAGGCCTCACTGGTGTAGCGAGCACTGGTGTAGTGGGGACTCAAAGGTACCAAGGCAAAATCGGCAGTGACTGGGGTGTCGCACCCCGGAGTGACCTGTGAGAGCTTTATTTTCTATTTGCGTGCTCTAACCGGGCATCCATTTCATATTCCCTACTGTGTGTCTTTGGTGGTTGAGGTAGTCACCCCCCAGACCGAATTGATTGACTACTGTGTGATAGGACTGAATTATATTTTGTATTGTTCCCTCATTCTGTGAGGGTGGTGCGCGTAAGTGAGTGTGCATCCAGGGCTGGCCAGTGCCTTGGGTGACGGCTCCGAAGTTGACTGGTGTATAGACCCCCCACCCAAGGGTCTCAAAGAATAAGTGGTGGCTGTATATTTTGTGACGTTTAGCTCGGTATTGTATTTCTCTGTGTTGGTTATTCTGAATTACGGATCTGACTGTGGTCCTTTTCATTCGGTCTGACCTTCTGTTCATTCGGTGTGGTTTATCCCAGGAACACACCCAGCAGACTTTATTCTGTATCGCAACAACTCAACTCGGTGAAATCCGGTCCGCCAAAGGTAAACGATACCTATAGGGGTTGACACAAGGACACACGCCAAACACCGGACCGCATTAGTGCGATTCGGCGCGTCCAAGCGGTTCCAGGCCCGGGTCATTCAGTGTCCCGTGGGCTGTCTATCGCGTGGACAATCTCTGGTACTCCGAACCCGAATTCATTCGGTTCGGCATAGTGCGCTATACACCCTGGACGATAAAGGCGTTCACCCGCCTCGACTCAGCTGGTGCGCGTACCCGGATTTGGTTGCCTAGGGTTTCACCGCGAGTTGTTTGTATATTGATTTGGTCTTAAGGGGTGTTTCTACTGACTACCTGGACTAACCGTTTGGTTATGACTGGAAGGAAGGAAGCACGTGAAGGTGGACGCGGAGGCGGACGCGGTGAGGCGTCCCGTCAGTCGCGTCGAGGACAAGGGCTGCCGCCGGCGGAGCACAAGGCCCTGGACGACGTTCTCCGGGAGGCTCGGAAGGCTGGTGCTGAGAAGCGCAAGGTGGCCCTGGAAGGGAAGAAGAAGGCGTCGGCGGCCGTTCAAGATCAAGCGGCCCCGGAGTCCTCCGTTCTGGATGCGCACCAAGCAAACCAGGATGAGGCTCCGGAGGCGGACTCGACCGAGTCTGTGCCGGCCGGCACCAAATGTGTCCCAGACCCGGCGACGGGACTGGATGAGGGTGAGTCCGCACAGGATGATGAACCCGCCCAGGCGTCTGTGGGAGGCGCCGATGAGGTTGAGCCCCCGGCTGAGGATCGAGTTTCGGACTCTCCCCAGCCGGATGACGAAGTCGAGATTCTGGATGAAGCCCCGACGATCAAGCACGAAGGCCCGCTGTCGACTGTCCAAGAAGACGGCGTACTGAACGACGAAGCCGAGACCCGGTCTGCCCCTGCGCCATCCGGTCCGGCCGCGACTGCCCAAGCACCCGCGCTCAAGATTGAAGCCCAATACGGTCTGGCGCCCTCGGATTCGCGAGGACCCGACGAGACCAAGGCCCAAGTGAGCGAGGCTCAGGCGAAGGCATACGTGGCCGAGCAAGTGCGCCGCTGGGAGCAGCATCGTGAAAGCGCTGTCGTCCCGCTCAAGGTGGAGTATGCCTGGCCCGAGCCGGCACCCGACTTCACCGAATGGTGGGCCGCCGCGCTGGCGACGTCGAAGTACCTGTCGGACCGAATGGCGATGGCAAGTCAAGATGCTGCATGGATCGCGGAACTGGATTCAGTACGGCTTGAGCAGTGTCTGGCCCAGGATGTCACGGGTATCGTGATTCCGCCGAGCATTCTTTCGCCGCGCGAGTGCGTTGCGCTCATCCAGTCCCTCCTCTTCGCTGCCGGTTTCAGGTTTCACAACCTGATTCCGATGTGGTTCCATTCCAAGTCCTCCAGAGTCGCACCGAGCCTGGTGCGCTCTGTGGTCGAAGACGTCCAGCATTTCCTCGCGTTCGAGCTGATCGAGTGGCGCGAGCTGGCATCCGGTGTGCCTTTCAAGATCGTACTGGATGCGCCGGACGTTCAAGACCTGACCGGACCGAATGCTGGGAACACTGGATCGACGCCGTAGCAAGCTGTGCGAGCACCGATCCTGGACTACCATGCTGAAGACAACGACGGAGATCTATTGATGTCGGATTACGAGGCTGGACTACTGGGTCGCGAGTTTGTCCTGCGTCTACGAGTGGCCGGACTCCGGCGGACACGGAGCCCGCAAGGGTCGTCCACCGGCGAACCGGATTCCAAGCGCCCGCAGTACGGACCGCCTCGCCGGTCGTTCATCCAGTCCGCATCGTCGATCCCGTCCGCGCCGCCGCTGTCCACACCGTCGCTGTCGTCGCTCCCTTCGTACCACGCATCCAGCGAGTCTGGACGCGCATCTGGTACCGGAGCGCTGGTTCAATTCGGTCCGCCGTCCCGTTCGCCATCTTGATTCGAGCTTGTTCGGTACGACGGCCGGATCCAACGAGTCGACATTCAGTGCGGCATCGGGAGCTCGGTCGTCCAGAGGCAGCTCGTCTTCGTCGTCGCTGTGGTCTGGACACGATGCCGCGAGGCACATGTCCGCGATTGGGTACGGACCCATTGTGATGACCGCGCAAGCAGGGATGATTCAGTCCGGCACTAGCGGAGGAACCGTGTAGATCATCCGGAGCGCACTCCCTCGGTCATCGACGGCGGTGGATCAGGACGATGTCGTTATGTCGGAGTCCGATCGCACCACCGTCCGGAGTGACCGAAGGTCGAGAGCGTCATCCGGTCCGCGAACGACGTCCAGGCGCGAGAAGCGGAGTCCGTCACCAAGCGAGTCGGATTCCAGCGAGGACGACCGGAGTCGCCGCCGAAGATCGTCGAGGTCGAAGCGCGCACCGAGTCGGTCGAGCAGATCGAGTCGATCCGGTCAGTTCAGTCACTCCGCGATGTCCGTGATGTCAGGGGCCTCCCAAGTCGCGCTCAATACGATGCGCCAGACTCAGGAAGCCCTTGCCAGGATGGAGCTGAATCAGGAGGCGTCCGCTGCGAACACAGCTCGACTGGGTGAAGGACTCCAGAACGCGCTCCACGCGATTCAGGAGCTCGCCGGACGCACCGCTGTCCTCCAAGGTAGTCGGCAGACCGGATTGGGACAGAATGCTCCGGTCCCGGAGCCCCCGATCCTGTCCGGCCCGTCCCCGGTATCGCCGATCCAAGAGCACGAAGTCGTCGCCGCCGCCATACAGAGCGCCCGCGCCGAGGCGGCGCGCCTGGAGCGCGAACGCGTTGCCGCGGAGTTCACCGAACGCTGGAAGCAGCAGGAAGCGCAGGCCGAAGCCGACCGAGCACGCTGGATCGAAGACGTCCAGCGGGGACTGAACGCTCAACTGGATATATTCCAAGAGAAAGTCCACAAACTTGAAGTGGAGCGAGAGAGGGAGCGAGAATCTTCCCGGAACATTCAGCGGTTTCAGGCCCACCAGTTGCACAACCTTCGTGCAACACGCCAGGAAAATCCAGCTGCTCAAGCAACATCGGGACCTGATTCGGTGTCGCAAGTGAAGACAGAGACCGGGCGTGCGACTCTGCACCCAGCTGCGAGTGCGCCTATCCAGTCCGACCAGGCGCCCATCGGGTCTGCGACGCCACGCCCCGACGAGCTTCTAGCAGCCCAACTCCAAGCGACGATCGATGGTGTTCTCAAGGCGCGAGCGACCAAGGCGCTCGCTGCGCTGGCTGCGCCGGCGAAGGGCAAGCAGGATGCCCCTGCGAAGGACGCCAAGAAGCCGCCCATGAAGGGTGAAGGCTCCAAGGACGCGAGGGACACCGGTTCTGGGGCGCACAAGCGCCCATCCGGTAGGCGGAGCCGCGAGAGCGGTAACCCTCCGGATCTGACCCGGACTCGAGCTCGGACGACGGCTACGACGAAGGCTACAGCTCCAGCGAGTCGTCCGACTCGCTGGCTAACGTGCCCACGCACTCCACGTCGGTGACGACACAATATGGCAAGACAGTGATGAACTTCAGACCGTATGTGAGCTCCGGCTCGCTCGAGGACTTCGACGACAAGGCCCCATACCAGGAACGGACAACATGGAGGGAGCGATTCCTCACCCTGACGGTCCAAGGTGGTTGGACGGGCAGCATGAAGGTATACGAGCTGCGTTTGAAGCTGCCTTCGTCTGCCCGCAACTGGCGTCAACAACTGCCGAGGCACACACGCGACACCTGGCGTTTGCTGCCCCGCGCGTTCAAGAACAAGTACTGTCGGTCGAAGGTGTCCGATTCGGGGCGATACTATACCATGGCTCAGAAGCGGACCGAATCGGCCCTCGACTTCTTCTACCGACTGAATGCTGGGGCGAACAAGGCGAATGTGAACTTCAAGAAGTCGCCGAGGACGCGGGAGATGCACATCAAGCGGTTCATCCGGAACCTCTCCGAATCAAGGTTGCGGTCCAGTCTGAAGAGTCAGCGCATACACAGCATCGACGACCTGGAGTTAATTCTGCGTCAGCATGAAGACGACTACCAGGACAGTGAACGCGAGAACTCGTCCAGAACACGTGACTTCCGCGCGGACAATCCGCGTCGGGACCGAGACCGAGATCGCGAGCGGTACAGACCGAAACCTGCGGGACGTGCTTACATCGCACAGAGCGAAGACGAATCGGATAAGGAGGATCGACACGTGCGCTTCCAGGATGAAGCGGAGAGCCGCACACTGACGACCGCACCGAATCATGATCCGGTCCCGCCTGCCCCAGCACGACCAGCCGGACCAGATCCAACCCTGGCGGTACTGAATGAAGACGTTCTGCGCAATGCGGTGTTCCGTGTGATGACGGGTTCAGGATGGAAGCCGCCGCCTCCGGAACAGCAGTCAGGGGCGTCGAGATTCGGTCCGTCCTCCGCACCGCCGTCGCCAAGAGGAAGTAATTCGGACTGGCACGAGTTCTGCGAGAAGTGTGAAAGGCCTGGACATCGACAGGAGAATTGCTAGATGGACATCGTGTGTGACCGTTGTCACCGTCAAGGACACATGATGCGGGTGTGCAAGACCATCCCGTGCAGAATCTGCGGTCGGTTCCATAACGGACTGTGTGGACTTGCGAAGACCGTGGAAGAGCTGAAGAAGCTGGCACAAGAAGGAGCCCTGAAGGACATACCGAAGAACATACTGGATCAGCTGCTGGACGACAAGGCAGATTCAGGTGGGCAGTTAAACCACTAAGCCCGCTGGGTGGGGACCCAGTACGCGCCGGGCGTAAGCCCCCTGAATTGTGTGTGATAGCCTATATCGGACCGGAGCTGAGGACCAACAACCAAGATAACCACCAACAATGCATGATTTCTCTGAGCAATGACGACCCGATTCAGTCTGATCAAGTTGACGACTATTCTGTACGGAACCATTCTGGATCGCGAGGACCGGACGGGCAGACCGAATTTCAGCTGGAACCCGGTGAGCGGTACGGATGGTGGGTTGATCACGAACCGGATAAGGACTCGCATGAGGTGGCTACGGTGCATGGTGCAGTGAACGATTTGCGACTGGAGATTCTGTTGGGCACTGGAGCGTCGGTGAGCATGATCAGTTTGGATCTTGCGCGTAGACTCAAGATCAAGATCAACCTACACAAACAGATCAAGGTCTCCGGACTGGGTGGCAAACCCACCTACATCTCTGCCAGCACCCAAGTCAAGATCACGCTCGGTGCGAGTGTGGTCTATGTCATGGATGTCTGGGTCGCAAATATCGGTGAAGGTGTGGACGTATTATTGGGTATGAACTTTATGTTCTGTGCTGGAGTTCGGTTATGCATCCGCGAGGTACTTCTGCAGCTACCGGATGAAGAGCCTCTTCTCATGTACGGAGACAAGGTGCAGCGTCGGCAAGGGATGAGGTTGCCGGTCCAAGCGCCGGAGACCCTGTACCTCCGACCTGGTGATGAAGCTGTCGTGCGCATTCGGTTCGGCCAAGCCAACCACAACGCGAGGTGGTGTGGGCCGGACGTGGCGACCGCTGGGTGACCAAGACCGTGTACGGAGCGAAGTCCTGGCCCGAGGCGGTCAAGGTGGTGAACATCTCGGAGTACAATCTCTGGATAACGGCCGGAACGACGTTGACCTACATTGTGGAGTATGGATTCTTCCCATCAGTGGGGCGTTTTGTCCGTCCAGGATCAAGGGCGTACAAGGGGTGGCAGGTGTTGATCTATGAGAACACTCTGTCGAAGCAGGGCAAGCTGCGAGAGTAACGCCGCCTCCAGGCGCTCTGGGATCGTGAACCGCCCGCCGTGGAACCTGCGAAGTACACCTGGCCGACCAAATTGATGATGCATCCGGACGGAAAGAAGGACGTGACGTGTTTCACAGCGGTGCTACAGAATCCAGCAGTCAAGTCGGACAAGATTGTGGAGTCGCCTGCAGGACCTGGTTGAGGAGGAGGAGACGTTCAAGCGCCTAACCCCCCTGACCAGTGAAGCCGAGCCAGATAGCATACCGAAACCCGCTGCGAGTCAGAACGGCGATGAAATCTCCTTCGATGATACCGAATCGGATGATGACGACGAGTTCTTTGACGTGGTCGCACCAGATGAGAGTGCCACACCGGATGAAGAGGAAGACACTTTTTTCGACGCGGTCGCACCGGATGAATACGAAGTGTCGGAAGACGGACTGGATGAGACCGTGGAAGATGTGTCCGACTTAGCTTCCCAGATTCTGTCCGGCACTCCCGTCCAGAAGCTCCAGATGGAGTACGAACGGGTTATGCGACTGAATGCTGAAGAACTGGCTTTTGAGCCTGTCGTGTACATCCACGAAGGTAGCGATCTGCTGTCGCAGTTGCGAGATCAGCTTGCCCTCCTTCCGGAGGTACAGGATCTGAGCCCCGAATGCGACATTGACAAAGCAGATGTTGGTGAACCTGGTGTGAGCAGACTGGATGATGAACGCCGGTTGCGTGGCATTCTGAAGTACCACCGGCGGATTTTCTTAGGCGACGGCAATGCAGCACCTGCCCCAGCTCGTAGAGTCGTTTGCGATCTGGATGTGGGAGATGCCAAGCCGGTCGCACAGAGAGCTCGTTCGATCGCACCGCATCTCGCGATGAAGGTGTACGAGTTGCTGAAGAAGTCGCTGGAGACCGGATTGATCGAGACGTCCACATCACCCTGGGCTTCACCAATCGTGATCGTGCTGAAGAAAAATGGAGTTGACATTCGGATGTGCATCGACTACCGACTTGTGAATGGTTTCATCCATTTGTCCAACTATCCGCTCCCGCTTATCGATGATCTTTTGATCGGTTTCGAGAGTGCGATGTGGTTGATGAGCCTGGATATGGCCAGCGGCTTCTGGGCGATCAGGATGACGGAGCGAGCCAAGCTCATTTCGGCGTTTGTGCCGGCATTTGGTCACTACCAGTGGCGACGCATGCCATTCGGTCTGAAAAATGCTCCTTTGGTCTACCAGCAGGTGCTCAAGAATTGCTTGTGGTGTTTTGTTCGGTCGCCGCCCGATGAGGAAGCCGAAGTGGACCAGGACGTACTGGATTCTCTGGGCTTGAAGCCGCAAGACGACAATGTCGCGCTGAGCGGTACCGAATCTGACGAGGAGATCCTGTCCGGTCGACAACTTCCTGCATTGACGGACCAGATGACAGTGTTCCAGCGCAATATTCTGGCGCCGATGCAGATGGGTCCTGTCCTCGGACGGAGTTCGTACATCGATGACATCGCGCACGGGGCGCCTACGTGGGATCAACTGTGTATTGACCTAGATGCACTACATTTCCGGTTGCGGTATTGGAACATTTCGGTCAGTCTGCCGAAGAGCGAATTCGGTAAGCGCTCGATTCCGTACTTATCGCACGAGATCAGTGCTGAAGGGCTCCGAGCGACACCGAAGATCGCCAAGGGAGTACTGGATCTGTCGTTCCCGTCCACTTTGAAGGGCATTCAGTCTTTCCTGGGCAGTCTGAATTACTACCACAAGTTCATCGAAGATTTTCCGGTAGTGACCGCAGTTCTGTACGAGCTCAGTGATGATCAGGTGCGCGCCGGCAGGGACCTGTCAAGAGCGAAGGAGGCGTTCGAGATTCTGAAGCGGAAGAGCGTGTCTACCGCGTTGCTCCGACATCCGGACCGAACCAAGCCGTTCATCATCGTCCCGCACGCAAAACAAGTGGGCCGCCTGCGCGGTCCTCGGACAAGAGCATGACGGACTGATCCAGCCCGTGCGTTTCACGGGGCGCGTACTGAATGAATCAGAGATTCGGTACCACGCCGCGGAGAAGGAAGTCATTGCGGTCATGAGAGTGCTGGATGTGTTCAGGACGATCCTGGAAGGGTGCCCGTTGATTGTGTACACCCGTTATTCGGTAATCAAGTGGGTGATCCAGTCCAAATCTGCGGATGGCTGCTGTGTGCCGTGGGGCGTCGCCCTATCTCAGTGGGATCTGGAAGTTCGCCGCATCCAGCGGGACGAAGATGGTCTGGCTACTATACTGGGTGCGGGGATTACCCCCAGGGAGCATCTGGACCGGATTGCGGAGTCGCACTTGACCGTGGTATCACGGACCTGATTGTGGTTGGAGACTCTCGCATCGTGATACAGCAGGTCCAAGGGCTGATCAATTGCAACCAGCCCAACCTCCAACGACACTTGGCCCAGTGCAAAACTCTGGAGGGGCGATTCGGTACGCTGCGACTGGTTCACGTTAAGCGTGAGTACAACTTAGCCGCGGATTACCTAACCTCCAAGACATTAGCGCTTGGTGCCACGTGGACCGTACGGGATGAAGAGGAGCGAACCCACCTGCAGCGAGTATCGAAGATTCATGAGAAGCTGATGAAGCCAGTTGTTGTGACACCGGATGTAACCGAAGCTGGTCAAGACGTACCGAATGGAGATGCGACCGAGGCAGCAGCGACACCGGATGAGGTGACACCAGACAGTGCCGAACAGGATCCTGGGTCAGCACCGCTACCCAACTGTGCTCGAGTCATGGCGGTCTTAACCCGGTCGAGAACCCAGGAGCAGACCGAATCCAGCGAGCCATTGGGTCCGCTGGAGTTCCAAGCTGAACGGTGGCGAAGAATTAAGGCGCTCCAGGACCAGGATGAGTTCATCGCAGAAGTCAGAGCGTATCTGAGTGGAGACCTGGATCGATTCTCTCCCAGGCGACTACGGAAGATTGCGAAGCTCTCCGATCTGTTTGCGCTGGACGCCAGGGGTGTTCTGTACCGACTCGCGCGTTCCACACGGGACCGACCTCGGGACGTACAGGATGAACCTTGCCTGGTGGTGCCCCAGACTCTGTACGCCGACCTGTTGCACTACGCTCACGAGGATTTCCAAGGTGGACACCAAGGCATCACACGCACGCACGAACGACTCCGGACCGAATTCTATTGACCCGGTGTGTATGCCGATGTCGAACGTTTCGTGAAAGAGTGTGTCGATTGTGCAAGCGGAAAGGGGCGACCTCCCAATCCTGGACCGTCGCCTGGTAACATCGAGCCTCGACGCCCATTCGAAGTGGTGTCTATGGATTTCGTGACGCACATGCCCAAGTCAGCGCGGGGAAACACCTTCCTGCTGTTGTTCCAAGATTCATTCTCTGGTTACGTGATGTGTAAACCCATGCCGTCTACGACGGCACAGGATGTGGCTGAAGCGTACGACGAGAGAGTCTTTCGGAATTTCGGTGCGTCATCGATGATCAGACACAATCAGGACCCTCGTTTCATGAGTGAGGTGTTCACTCGTTTTCGGGAGCTGTTGGGTAGCCGAAACGCGCGACCTTGGCCAATCGCCCTCAGGCGAACGGCCAACAGGAGCGGTCCGTCCAGACCGCCATTCGGAGCGTCCGCGCCTACATTGCCGAGGCAGACCAATCTACCATGCAGAACGACTGATCTTTGCACTAAATACTTCTTTCGACGCGACCAGACTGGATGCACCATTCTATCTGGTACACGGTTGGGACGCACAGGGAACGGTGTCGGCGATGCTGGGACCGAAACCATCCAGTGTGCCCGAGCGTACAGCGTACGAGTGGCGTCGGAAGTGTCAGCGCGACTACAGTTACGCGATTGCATGTGCTGAGGATCTTCCGAGCAGGCGAAACGGGCACGATCTGAGGAGCAGACACGAAAGTGGAAAGAACTCTCCGAACGATTGAAGACCGGATTCGAGAAGGGAGATTCGGTGTGGCTTTACATCCCCAAGGTCCAGACAGGATTGAGCCGCAAGTTGGCCCACATGTGGCACGGACCGTTCAGGATTGACGAGGTCCATGACGACTTCCGCGTGAAGCTCAAGGTGGAGGACACAGGATACCGCGTCAACCCGTGGGTACACATCAGTCGTCTCAAGCCTCGAGCGTTGTTCCCGAAACGACCCACGGTGGAGCTCGAACTGAATGACGATGACGATTTCGATGCGGCGCTGTTGCCTGAGGACAGTTGGGAGCCGGACGAACAGAATGACGAGTATGAAGTGGAAAAGATTCTGGACCTCCGGTGGACCAAGCGCACTCGCACATCCAAGCAAATTTGCGAGTACCAGGTCAAGTGGAAAGGATACGATGATCCGGAATGGTTGCCAGTAACCCAGCTCAACTGTGGTGCACTTCTGTATGAGTTCAACCAGAGTGCCCGCGCTAAGGCCCGGTTCCAGTCTATGCAGGCTGGTGATGACCACCCCAGTGTATAGCACACCAGATGACTCGACCGATCCTGACCGCCGATCTGTGAAGTGATTGAACCTGAATGTGATTTTCGACTGTGGATTTGATAACGACGACGTGTGGATATTGTGAATGAGACTGAGTGTTAGCAGACAAAATGAACAAGTGGTGGTGAAATGAACGAGTGTGAACGGACCGAATCCGGAGTGGACGGACCGAATCTGGAACAGGCAGACCGAATGAGTGACAAGGGAACGGAAGACGAGTGATGGACATGAAGTGTGTGGAATTATGCAGTTAGCGGAAAGCGACACCGAATGTGCGACTAGTTTTGGTGCTCGACGGAGACCCAGTTGCCGCGCAATTCGTCTGGAGTCAGAAGCATGTCCCGGATCTCCGGAGGTCGTTCAGCGATCAAGTCTTTGGTGGACCATCCGGTCCACTGGATGCGGGCGGGTTCCACGCGGTCCAGGATCGCCAACTGCTCCATCATTGTGTATGGCTCGGTGCCGACGTTTGTCTCCGACCGGTCGAACAGGATCCAGTGACAGAGCTTGGCGGGGTACACCCAAATGCCCGGTTCGTACAGGATGGTCTGGGGTGCTCCGGACGCTTTCAGCTTGACGACCAACTTGTTGTAGTCCTTGATGGCTGCGTCATGGAGTTTCTTGCGTGCCACTTGGGCCTTGGCGGCCTCCATGCTGTCTGCGTCGAACGTGACCCAGTGACCGGCGTGCCAGAAAGTCGACGCGTTCTCCTTCATGTAGACCACGACTTCGGACAGAACTTCGAGAGCGCTATCTGGTAGCGCGCTGCGCTTGTGGAACAGAAGGTGTACGATGCGTCGACGAAACATGCGCTCACAGGGATTGCTGTCCAGAATGTCCTCGTACTCGTCGGACCGGAACCGCGCCTTCAGGGGTTTCGAACCACCATTGTGATTCGGTGCGTAATCAGGAAACCCGGGAGACTGGTCGACAGCGTTAACCGTACTGGGTGCGAACGTAGTCAGAATCCCCTTGTGGCGCCAAGACGTGATGCCCGGACCCGGCTTTTCGATCACCGTCAACTCCTCCGGTGTGAGGTCCTCCATGTCCTTGCGGGCCAGGGGCGACTTCTTGCGTTCGTCGCTCGGTCGGACCTTCCTCTTTTTCTTGGACGGGGGCGCACTGGACACCGAATCCGACTGCGACGACATCGAACTGGTACGACGCTTGGACCTGCGAAGAGGTGACACCGGATTTTGAGTGCTTGACGAGTCCCGTAACAGCACCGGCAGCGCGCGCAGCTTATCCTCTCTGGTCTCAGCCCGAGCGATCTTGGCTTTCTCTTCCGCACTGGGTTCCTACTCGGGGTCACGGCTCTCGCTGTCACCCTCGGTGTCATCCGGCCCGAGAAGCAAGTCGCTGTCGTCCTGAGTATGGTCGATCCGGTCCGGCCAGTATTCCGGTGTCTCATCGTTGTCGGTCCACCGTTCAAGTATCGCCTCTGCGCGCAGGTAGTAGATTTCCGGTACGTACGTCGTCCAGTACGTGGAGTCCAAGCGGTTCCAGAACATCATGCGCGCCAGCATGCAGGACAAATCGAACGGGGAGAACATGTCGTGAGCCATTGTATCCTTGTCCAGCAGTTTCATGGCGGCGTGATACGTCATTCCGGTGTGCATGACCAACTGGACGTCGGTGCGGAGTTTGCGCCACACGATCGGGAGGTTGGCCAAGGAGGCGCACGCTGTCTTCTCGTCGATCAGGTACTCCTTGCCAACCGGACGAGCAGAGTCGCCTGACGCATCCCATGCAATAGGACGCCACTGCACCTGGTCCGGCACCTCATGCTGACACTTGGACGTACCGGATGACGGCCGCGTAGAAGCCTGCTCATTCGGTCTGGAGTCACCGGTATGATCCAGAATGGAGACACGCCTGCCGCTCGGTTTGGTGCCCCCACTCGGTCCGGAGTTGCCATCCGGTCCGGACTTGTCGCCGTTGTCCTTCTCTTCGGTGTCGTCCTCGTGTCGAAAGTTGAACGGACCGGGCTCGGCGAACATGTCGTCAGCCGAAGTGACGTTGGTCAATGTCTGCCATTCGGACGGCTGAGTCGTACCGAGCTTGTGGTGCTTAAACAGCTCTTCCAGACGCCGCCAGTTTCCGGTCACCTTGGTCTGGTTGCGGTTCAGGAAGTTCATCATGCGGTCCACGTCGAAGGCGTGAGACGCGAGAGACTCGACACACTCGTTGGATGTACCGAGTTTAGCCTCCAGCGCTGAGATCTGGTCCCGCAGAGACTGCTTCTCGCTTTCGTGCTCGGCCATCAATATCTTGAAGTCCGCCCGGTAACGCTCTGTGGTATTCTCCTTCTCTTCTTTGAGGTGGTCCGTGATGACCTGCCACTGCCCGACCATCTGACCCATCGCGATCTGGAGTTGCGTGTTCTCCTTCTGTGCGGCGAACAGCATGTCGGCCGTACCGGATCCCTGCGTCTCAACTTGGTGCCGCATGAATCGGTACTTGACGAGCATGCGCCGCATGATGGTGGTCATACCGAATACCCGCGCAGCCAAGTCGCGACACTCGTAGACAGACAGAATGGAAGCCATCTCGCGATGCGCAGAGAGAGAATTGAGCAGGGTCTCCAATTCGGTCGGGTTGGGCGAATCGTCAAGAGGGCGAAGGAAGAATTCGTTGACATCCTCGCGCTCGCCGACCAGCTCATTCAGTTCGGCCAAGTCCGTAGCAGTGAGCCCCTCGTTCGACGTTAGCACTTCCAGTCCGCCATACCCTTCGCGGACAAAGCGGTTGCTGCCGATGTGATCTAGACGCGCAGGGACGCTGACCATACAGAATGCGCCGTCCGGCTTGTACTCGGGAGGAGGGTTCCACACAGCTGGAGACCCGTTGTCGGCTGGCGCCCCGAAGTGGTTGCTGCCGGGAGACCTGCGCCCGCGGGCATGGCGAAGGCCTCTTGCGCGGACAAGATGCGCCCGGAAATACTGCGCTGCTTGCGGAGCACGCGCTGGGTGAAGTTGTCGCCCTCTTGAGCGGGTGAAGACTGCCGACCATTTGTATCGTCTTCGTTCTCGATGTCTGCTTTCTTGTTGGAACCGGTGGCGCGCTTGAGCGTTGTAGCACCGCTGCTCATCTTCTCGGTGGAGTTGCCGCCTTGATTGGCGCCGTCGCTGGACGCGCGCTTGTTGCCGGAGCCGCCGGCGCTTCCATCCGAGCCCAAGTTGGCACCCGCGTCACCGCCTCCCCGTGGAGGAGCTAGCAGTAGTTGTGCCGGGCTCGATGGCTTGCTGTCAGGCGCCCCGGCCGCGTCGTTCACTTCGGCCATAGCGCTGATGAGTCGCTCGATGGAGAATGTATTGTGTTTCGAGGCAGACTGCTTCTGCCAGTTGGATTGTGATGTGCGGAGACCCGCCACGGAGACGGGACGTTGGATGACATGCGTTCTCGGAAAGACCCTCTCAACGGTTTTGCGATTCGGTACGACCCTCCATTCGAAATGGGAGCCATCGTGTATGGGTCTGGTCATGTCCTGTCACCTCGGTGGCAAGACCCTCTGTGAAAGAACCTGAGCAGAGGGGCGGTTGACACGATGTGGAAACAGATTTTTGTCTGCACTCATGTCCGACCCCATGGATACGTGAACCCTTCAGTGAGCTGTGATTGGTCGCATGAGATGGAGATCCGGTAGAGACGAGTGTGACGTGTGGATTGTGGATGTGTGTGGAGATTTGGTGGGACCCGGCACTTGCAGCAAGCATGGGCGCACAGGATTGGAGATGCGCCCACCGGATGAGCGCTCATATTCGGTGTGGAGTCACGAATCCAGTCCGTCCGCCGACTTCCCTAACTGCAGGATAGGCCCAAGGCGCGAAAGTGTGGCCAGCGAACGTATCCTGGCCACTGCCTGAATTGGTTAGTCAAGTTGTCGGGCTACCCCACTGAATTGGCCCCACCAGACACGATCATGCGCACGCAAGACCCTGCTGGATGAAGCCTCGTGTTGTCCGGACCGGATCGTGGTGCACCCGGTGATGGCGTACCGAATGAAGAAGTGCCACACCGGATGGGGACATACCGGATCGTTCATTCGGTCCGCCCCCCCCCCCCCCCCCCCGTGCCCACACTGGATGTAGACGCACCAAGAACTAGTCCAGTGCGCGCCGCGTGTGTTCGCACAGCGGCGTCGATCGAGACCGGACGAGACCTAGATCCCCCTAGATCCACGGGCGGCACCGTGTTCCCAGCGTTCTCCCGCAAAACCTCAAAAACATAAAGTAAAAACCTTCAGTATTTACACCGGGGAGCCTCGAACTACGTGTACATCGGACAGATGAAGAAGCTCTCGTGGATGCTCCAGCGTTGACACTGGGTCCAGGACCAGCTCCATATACCCGAAATGGGTCTTTCGTCACGCGTTCTAAGAAGGTGAGGGTCTTGAACGAGGGATCGGACAATATCCATTGTTTATGGATTGTTGTTGAGGCGGCCGACTCAATCAATATTGTAACAATCTCAATATACTCCTCAATACATTGCAATATGCGTATCAATTGTGTATCTTCAAGTTGAAGTCGTCTTCACAGTCATGGCAGAGGCATAAATAGCTTTCGGGTAGGCCGCACAAGACGGGAGAGCACGGTAGACAGCGGAGTCGTTTGAGCGTTCACTTTCGAATTGACCCCCTGCAAGCAACCGTCTCCCCCGACCTCACCGCCACTGCACCACGCTCCCTTCAGACACCACTGCCTGTAAACGCCCGCAAACGAATCGAACACACCCCATCGCGCTCCTCAAGCAAGGTTTCGTCGCTCGACTCGCACGTGCAAGTCACGAAACCCCAAGACCAACGCATCTCGAAGGCCGTCCCGACCGATCCAACCCGTCCTGCCGGTGACTCACGTACAACAAGACCAGCAGCACGTGCTCTCACACCTCCTTCAACATGGCCACCAACTCAGCATTCACCCTTCTCGGCCCAAAACTCGACTCCAAGACTGTTGTTGCCATGTTGTTTCGAGAACCAAGCACCCTGGGTCGGACGTGCAACGCTTGCAACAACTTCGTCAAGCAGACCAAGAGGGCCGGATACACCAACCTACTCAACCACCTCGTGTCCAAGCATCCTGGCTACGAGGACATCGCCCGGAAGTGTTTGCGCGAAAAGCGCGTCGTCACCATGGACATGTTCGTCGACCGGCACACGCAAGAGACGTACCAGTGGATGAATCTCGTCGTCCACAAAAACTTCACGTTTGCTGACGTGGATGACGAGACGGTGCGTGCCGCCGTCAAGTTCAACTCTATGAGCTCGAAGACCCTGAAAGCCCGTATGGTGGCGAGTGTCAAGTTGCTCGAGCCTCTGATCATAGAGGAGCTCAAGGACGAGAGGTATGTGCTGGTCTTCGACGATGTGACCGACAACGGAGAGCATTCGTTGGCCGTATATGTCGTGACGCGCAAAGGATGGCGATTCCTTGCCCTGTCATCTTTCATCGATGAGCGCAGCATGACGGCGGATGAGCACATCCGGTTCCTGGACCTAATTCTCGACCAGTACCAACTCGACATCGCGAACATCGTCGGCATCGTCTGCGACAACATGGTGACCAAGAAAGCCATTTCACGACGTGTCTCCGCGCCTATGATAGGTTGCGCGGCGCATCGCTTTAATTTAGCTGTCAAGGACTACATCAAAGCATACACCGACACCATCAAGAAGGTGTCTGTTCTGATGCGCAAATTGAAGTCGGTCAAGCGCATCGCCTTGCTGAAAGCGAACGGGTGCAAGTGGAAGCCCGTTGCAATGCACGAGCTTCGGTGGAGCGGCATCCACCGCATGCTCAAGCGGTACAAACAGCTCCAGCCGTACTTGTTCTTGTTTGAGCGAGACTGCGAAGTTGATAGGTGCATCCCCGAAGACGACACGCGACGGTTCCCCATTGTACAGTACCTGCCCAGTCCAGCTGAACACTGCACCATTTTGGATCTCCTAGACGACATGGATTTGTTGGAGTTGGCTACGAAACGATTGCAGGCACGTAACCTGACGCTCGTTGCAGTGCGAGACATTCTGGACGAGACGCTGGTCGACTTCCCCGAGCTGGCAGACCGCCTCAAAGCCGACGCCGACATCGTGGAGTCTCCTGCGTTCGAGATCGGCGTCGTCAAGATCATGCAAGGCCGCGACCAAGATCTAACCGCAGAAGAAGCTGTGGAGAAGTACTGAATAAGAATTGTTCTCCGAGAAAGGCGGCAGGGCCGATCGACTGGAGACGTGGGAGATCGGCGATCGAGAGACAGACAGCAAGAATCTACGGATCAGAAGGAGTTCTCCGGGAGATCTCAGGTGGTCCGATGACGCCGGCGCGTAAGGCAGGACATGTGGCAAGCCGGATAGTGGGTGATCGTGCCCGAACCGCGGCGTGATTCGGGGCCGACCCAAGTCCAGATCGACGACAGAACCCGCGGATCTGGGATGGCCGAGGACAGAAGGTGATAGATTGGCGGCGCATGGCAACCGGCTTAAGTCATCGATCGGGAGTGGGTCGCCGATCGCCGATCGAGGTCGATCGTGGATCGCCGATCGAGATCGATCGCGGATCGCCGATCGGGGTCGATCGTGGACCGGGAGCCGATCGTGGGTCGCCGATCGTGGGTCGCTGATCGGGGTCGATCGCCGATCAGGGCCGATCGGAGTCGATCGCCGATCGGGGCCGATCGTGGATCGACCAGGATGGGACGCACATGGAGGACGAAGTCGGGGCAAGAATCCAGTAATCGTGGGGTTGTAGGAGGGCAAGCAAGATGGTAGCAGTAGGGAGAGACTAGGTAAACATAAATCAGAGCAGAATTTGCACCGAAGAGCACAAGTCCCCTCAAGTCATCAAGTCCCAGGAACTACATTGGCCTCGGCAAGCATCGACACTTTGGAAAGTGAGCTAGTGGTACGGTTAAGACTGGATTAATACATTGGCCAGCTTGACCTACTCTAGCGATCTATTTCTTGTGTGCGAACCCTCGATCGACCGGATACTGCTTGACCGGCGATCGTTTCTCCTCTCGATCAACCTCGGTCCCGCTATAGGAAGCGGCAAGCAACTCAGGAAAGGAAGGAACACACCTGGAAAGGCAACTACAGGCCGTGGATCGACTCCAGGCCGACCGATCGGAGCGAACAACCCTTGATCGGAGCGTATACTCGGACGCAGAGCGAAGATTCCCGCGCTGCTCCACAACCTATCCCCGCGTCACGCCAAGACATTCGATCTTCACCAAGTGCTGCATCTTCGGAGCCCCGAGAGAGCAGATCCAGCCCGCCGACGGGTACACAAGGTGAGAACAAGTCCAGCCGATCACGGATCGTTGGGGGACCCCCTCCGTTAGTCGGTGTCTGGGCGCTGGTGGGAAGCTCCATCAGGTCTTAACCAGATTTTGGCCGATCCCGCTACACCACAAAGCCGTCGCTGTTGTCCGGCTACAGCGCTTCCCAGAAGAAGAAACCAACACCCCTGCGCGTGTATCTACCTCGAAGCGCAAGCGAAACAGAAACGTACCCGGGCGCACGTCAGCAGCGAAGAAGAAGCGCAGCAAAACACCGACGAGTCCTGCATCAAGGCCCCGAAGTCCTCGCGCTGTAACGACCCCGTCAATGAAGACAGAACCTGCCCCCAGACGGCGCCGTACACCAGCGGAAGTCAAGGCAACTATTGAAGACCGGGCCAAAGCCTGGGAGGAGGATCGGTCGAAGTATATCGATCTGAATTGGCTCCCTGCTACTTCGGTTGAGGTGGAACGCCTTTTCACCACTATGAAGTGCATGCTCGGGTATCTGCGCAAGCGGATGAGCGCAGAAACACTGGAGACTATTCTCTTCCTACGGATGAACTGGGATCTCGTTACGAACGAGATCACGTCGAAAGCAGTGCAGACGGCTCTCGAAGACGACGAAGAAGATGAAGGAGAAGTCGACAGCTACCAGTAAGAGAGTAGATGACTTGCAGGATCTTGATTCCTTCTTAGCAATATTGATCAATATGTAGTGGAGATTGCCAGACCGACAGCAATCAATATCGCACTTACACAATTGTTGCACTTGTACAATTACAATTCTTTTTTCCAATCCCTGGTCTTGAACCCCATCGTCTATACACAAGCACCGCCTTATAGCAAACACTAGCGTTTCCGCCTTGTTTGCGATTGATTTTAGCTAAGCTTAACGTGTTCGTAGAGCCAGACGATTTTCATCCGCTCATCATAAAAGCTGACTGGCACGAGGACCAAATCTGCTCTCCTTGAAACATATTTTTCCAGCTATGCCTTACGGCGTACTTGAAAGATCGATTAGACAACCGGTACCGCGTGCAGTTTCCTTGAAGGACTTTTGGTGTTAACGTAGACTTATACTTCTTAGAGCAGCAAACAACGGACGCGTTTGCAATATATACATATCGTTGGTGTATTGTCAAAAGCTTGAGCATGTTTGCAGAGTACACTATTCTGCAGCATGTACGTCATGCGTGTGTACTACTCATGCAAGATTTGCAAGCGGATCAGCTTTATTGCGCTTGACGAACACCCATCCAGCACAAGATCACGTTCTGCACCAAGTGCGATTAAATGGGATGCCCCGAAGCCTGTTCAGAGCCAAGCTGTTGGTTATGAGGCCTTCAACGAGTTTTTGACCGCCTTGCGGTCAGATATGGAACTATATAACAACTGTGTGGCGGTAGAAAAAATATGTTTAGCCCAACTGACCAGGAAGATCTTGCCTTTAACGACGGCTGCAACACGTCAATTTTCATCTTCTATGATCAAGAACAAGTGAGCATAATACTCCTCATTCGGCTTCACCTCGATACAAGCACAGCGGCGCTGCCGACGTCGTGCGGTTGATGCGCATGCCGTCTATTTGTACAACTCGTAAAATTACTATTGAAACTCAATAAATTAGTTTAGATATTGTTTCCAGAAAACATTATATCTCAAAGGTATATCATGATAAGCAGTATGTCGTTCTGCAATTTTACCGAATGACTTTCCCGTATTTTGTGCGGAAACGTGTGCTCGAAAACGCGTAAATTTCGTGGGCAAAAGGTGTCTATTGCGGTAAACTGGTCGAGCACCTTATCTGCACGAATTCCACCCATCGATTTGAGCAGCCTTTTTAGGGCTGTGACTGCAGCAAATCCGTACGATATATGTTCCCCACGGTACACCCTACAACAGGAATACCCTCACCTAGGAATAAAAAGTGGGAGCCCTCTCTACCACACCACTTTTACACCCGTCGTTTTGAAAAACCGCGCGCCATTTCAATCCGTCCGCGCTCTCCGGACGTCCGTTGCTGCCTCATCCGCTCCGCTCTCCGCCATGTTGAGCCACGCTGAGGACGCGCGCGTGTTCGCCAGCTCCGACGACGTGATCCTGCGCTCGTCCAGCCGCGGCCACTCGCAGCATCAGCGCCAGCAGGTCAAGGGCGCAGAACTGCAGCAGCTTCGTCCACGTCGCCGCAAGCACAGCACCACCGCTTCTAGCACGTCCCAAGCCCCAGAAGAGCTCGACGAGGACGATCAGCTGCACCCGCAGCATCCCTATAGAATGCGCAAGCGCGTGCTGCAGACGGAGAGCGACGAGGACTTCCCCCAGCTCGTGGACAAGCGCTTGACGGCGGGAACTAACCAGGAACACGGTCTCGTCCCGCTCAGTATACAGGAGAGCAACCGGCCCATGGAGTTCGTCTTCTTGTCGTCGGGCGAGATTCGAGCCAGAGAGGACTGCCCGCCAGGTCTGGGGCTGCCGAAGCTGCAACAGGAGACGTACAGCAGACACTTGACAGAGAACGTGGAGAGGAGGCTGAAGTACCATGGGGCGGAGGAGGACTTGGACAGTGAAGATGACAGTGGGGACGAGGAGGGACGCGTGGAAGGAGACGTAGAGCAGAGTGAGTATGGACACAGGAAGAAGCAGGTGATGAAGATGAGTAGGCAATCTCGACGTGAGCCGGTGGGAAGGCGGCGCAACGAACGGCCTGTGTCTTCTTCGTCGTCTTCGTCTGAGCGGTCTGTGTCGTCCGAGTCGGAGGATGCTGATGTGTCATCGGACGATGAGAGTGAAACAATCGCTATGAGGACCACGGTGGTTTCAGAGGACTGGGGAGTGCATGCTGGACGTCGATCGCACAACAGTCGCAATGCGGAAAGTCGAGCTGACGGTCGGAACCGCTTGTCAACTAGAAACAGCATGAAAAATACGCCGACCCGTTCATTGAATCTCGATCATCTCCGGATAGAGGAGCAGGAGGAGGAAGTGCCTGATCATGTCGAGATTCATGCTCGTGGTGGCCACCGTAAGAAAGTTTATCGTGAGGAGAAGAGGCCATCTAGTGCAGCTACATCTCGTGAATCCAGGCAACGGCCAGCGCCTCTGGAGCAAGTATCGCAGTCAGAGGATACACATATCGCGCAGTCCACTCGTAGAGCCAAACGATCTCCGAGGATGGAGGTTGATCATTTAGTTACTGGCGGAGCCGCTCAGCACAAAACGACCTCCACTGTGGAGGAGAAAATGGTTGAGCGGTTGGAAACGGAGCTGCAGAAAGAAAAGAAGCGAGTTCTGGAGAAGATGACGCAACTGCTGGATGAGCAGGACAAGAACCAGCAGCTTCGTGACCAAGTTGAAGCCTTAGAGGCCCAGCTTGCGGCTAGGGACAGTAAGGTGAACGCTAAGCTCCAGGAAGCTGCTCGCATTCGGGAGGAGCAAGCCCAGATGACTGAGAACGAAAGGGTTGCTCGCGTGAATGCGCTCGAGGAACAGGTTCGCCTGCAAGAGGCTAAAATTGCCCGGTTGAAACACGAGAAGAGCCAGCTCAAGACTGCCGTGAGGCAGCTAAAGGCGCTTGGTGCAGATCCGTCAAATGGTCGTGGCTCGGACGGTGATGATGCCGGAACGCTGAAAGCTGATCTCGACGCTATCACCCAGCGTCTCCACGAGTTCCTCGCGAAGGTGGAACACTGGAAAACAAGCAGCAAAGAAAGGATGCGAACTTGCGATCAGAAGACCGACCTGCCTGCTTTGCTGGAGCACGTGTGGTCGGATTTCCCGCAATTCTCGGGTGTAGCACCGATGAATCACAAAGGGGACTCCAGTCCCGCCTCGGAGCAGAGGCAGCAGCAATCGACACCTGTGGCGGATGAACAAGCTGATGCGGTTGTCTTCCTCAAGAAGCAGTTGCGTCAGCGCGAGGACGAGTTGCGGCAGGCCCACGTTAAGTATGTCGAGCTGAAGGAATTGTGCGCCAGGCAATGCGTCCGTGAGGCCGACCTGCAGAACTTCATCAATGAACATCGTCTGCGCGGTAACCTCATCATTCATAAGAACGGCGGCGCCAAGCACAGCGGAGCGGCGGATAACCAAGATCCAGTGCAGGAAAATCACCAGGACGAGCCTCGGCACAGCGCCAAGTTGAAGATGATTTCAAGCCGAGGAACGAACACACCGTCGCCCTTTAACGGCAGAGGCGAGGAGGATGAAGACAACTTCGTTAACGACGAGTATTCCGACAACCAGGAGGACAACGACGACTACGGCGAGGAAGATGAAGAGCAGTACGAAGAGTACCCAGTGCGAACTCCAAAGATCTTCGTTCAGGTTGGTCGGAACGGTGTCTACGAACATGCGTCACCAACAGACTCCGCTGTGGCGCAGAAGCTCGCGAGCGACCGAAGCCGAGGAAAACGCAAGCCTCAGCCAAAGCAGCAGCGAATTGAACGAATCCGGCTTGTGCCGTCGCCGAGCTTGGCGCAGCGGTATGAGCGGGTGCCTACGCCAGCAACCGGCGCTCCGCGAAGGAAAGAGTCTGCCCACCAGCCAGTGACACCACAGTCTTCAGTGCGGTCGCACCCCCCGCAGCTCGGGGAGTGCCCACCTGGTTGCGGCAGTCGGCTCTCCTTCACGCGCAAGAAGGCGCCATCGGTTGCAGCACGGTCAAAGCCACCCAAGAGGCCGGTATCTACGACAGCGTCGAAAGGAGCTATCGGTGTTATTCGCCCGTGGATGTAACCCGCTAAAAGCCCTCTTTTGAAATATTTCCTTGCACCAAACTGAACACAAATACACCCTCAAAACTAAGAATTTACCATCCAATCTATAATGAGAGTGTTTGCTGCACCCGACTGGCACATCCCACCCTTTCAATCATTTTCGTGTTGTTGTATTGCCTTCATCCGCACAGGTATACATACCATGTATACCCCTGCACACCACCCATTTCAGTCGCCATTCAAGATTTCGACAGCTCGAGCATATGGCCCCGTCGCGTCGATATAAGCGTTGGGCGAAGCAGCGCTGAAGGTAATGCGAACTAACCGGGTGTTATTAGGGATGTCAGAACGTCGGAGTGCGAACTTCACACCGCGCCTCTCTTCGCAGCGCGAAGAGGCACCACCAGGGAGGACACGTCGTCGAGAGCCTTGCGGACAGCAGCGCCTGTGGGGATTGCTACGCGGACGGCTGCACCGCGCTGTGCTGATAATCAAGACATGCTCGCTGTGCGGCTGGCAGAGGTGTCACAAGACGCGCTTACCTCAAGGACGCCGCTGCGCTCAGGCTGGACGTGTGTGAGTGGGTTCCGACTGACGAAACCCGACTGAGCGTGGTGTGTGTTTTTTTCTTCTTCTTTATAGTACTTAGCGGTTCATGTTTGATAGTAATAATGAACCTTTCAACCGTTGGAGAAAAGCGTTGTGTAAACCGGCGTTGATAGGAGTGCTGCAGTGCCCACGTGGGTGGGGTGCTTGCAATTAATAGCCTACTAAGTATCAATAATAGGGTAGCATGATGCGCGTTGTTGTTCTATTGTGTTTCCGACTCTAGAGACACACTTGGCGGCAACGCACACGTTGCTACATGTAGTGCAGTGATCCTTTGGCTCACAAGTTATGATCGCATACTGCGTTCACACACTGACTGAGGCAGCCCGACTGAGTCACTGAGGCAGCCCGACTGAGCCCAGTACCCGACTGAGGCGGCCCGACTGAGTCGAGTACCCGACTGACCCGACTGAGTGAGTCGATCTTTTATAAGGTGGTTTACACAATTTTTTCTATCCAGCTATACACAAGTCAGTGTATAGCCATAACCCGGCTCTAAACCCAGCTCTATTTTCAGTCGGGTTGAGTCGGTCTAGTCGGGTGCCAGTCGGGTGCATCTGCCTCATCGCATGATTCCCAGTCGGGTGCAGCAACAAGTGCCATCTATAATACTTTGAAGAATCTGCTAACATAGGAAAAACATTTGCTGGGTGGAGCTCACATGGGGCGCTGGCACACCACTTATCAGCGCAGACGATGACCGATTTTACCTGGACTCCTCCTCCACTGCATCGGTTACCCCAGGTGGCCGACTGTTGGCTGCCAGCGAAGCTGCCACTGATGATGATCGGACTAGTGACGGACGCGCGGGACGTGCCCTGCAACGATCCAATGCCGAACGAGACAGATCTCGTAATCAATTGCGCCAAGCGGAGGCGACAATCGACAGGCTGCAGACCGAGTTGGCGCAATCGCGCACGCTGGTCAACAAAGCAGCGCCACGGATGGACGCCCTTCGCTTGGATGCGTCCAAAGCTCGTGAGGACGCAGAAGCAGCACGACGAGAAGCGGCGGCGGCGTCGAAGAAAGCGCAAGACGGTGGTAAGTCGTCCCAAGTGCTGAAGTTGTTGATGTTGCATCACTAACGCCTTGATCTCCACAGCGACATCGTTATCGGATCTCGCACAGCGGCATAAGGTGGCTGGGAAGCGACTGGAGGAGTTGAAGAGGAAGATCACTCGGCTGACTCAGCATAACACCGTTCTACGGCGTGAGAACGTCGACTTCAAGAACAGTTTGGAGCATCGTCAGGCTGATCTCGCAACAGCTCAGGATCGCGCAGCGGCTGCAGGTCATGATCGCGCGTGCTAATGTGGCGGGTTGACTCTTGTGCTGACCTGTGCGTTTATTGCTTTGTAGAACGAGAGCGAGCGGAGGCCTCCCTCGCTCGCGACGACTTGCAGGCGGAGCTGGATGCGAGTCGACAGTCGCTGCTGAAGGAGCAGGCTTCTTCTGCTGATCTCCGCAGCAAACTAGCGGAGCGTGAGGAACACCTTGGAGCGTTGCGCAACTTGATCAATCTGGTACCTGCGCCGACTCCGCAACCTGAGGTGGAACGATGCGTGGCGTCGGCCGCCTCCAGTTCGTCTCTTGCCACACTGGCGTCAGCGGCCACGAGCCTTGTCTCCTCTGATCCTCCAGCGCGAACATCTTCGCAGCAGCTCCCGTCTGGCTCGGCAAAGCGAAGTGGAGATCTCTCTTCTGATCCAACGTCACAGTCGAAGCGTCCAAAGCGCGCCGTTGCGACTACCGAGGGAGTGCCAGCTGAGTTGTCTTCCTCTACGGCGATGGGTACGTAGCTCCTCCTCATTGTCAGACAAGCGACTTTCATAGATCTCCGTCTGACAGCCCGTGGATCTCTGTATCAGCCCGAAGCCCATTCACGCACGCAATTCCACCTGAGTCCAGCGAAGCTGCGCGCCCTGCCGATGTCACGCCGTGGCTGTGGGAGGTTGTTGCAGGTCACCGCCTTGACCAGCTTACAGCCAAAGACCTCGCTTCGAAGTTTTTACCACGCGACTGGCTGCTACCCGCCAGGGTGTGCAACCCTAAGAAGGGGAAGCTGGCCGTTCCTGCTGACTATCGGCCCTGGCCACAAGCCTCGGCCGAAGCTTTATACAAAGCGAGTCCCTGGAAGATCTTCCTGGATAACATGCCCGACCCAGTCTCGTTCGACATTGGAGATCCCCGCTTCCAACCTCTTCTGGCCATCATCCGCGATGTGCTGACTCGGAACGATAATCGTGGCGCACTTGTGTTCTGGGAGATCACCCACTCCATCGAGATTTCCATTTCCAAGGCCAGCGCTAAGTCTTGGGAGGTGAAGTTCACTTTGGATCGTAAGAATCGGAGATCCCACTTTGTGAAGATGCTGCTGCCTGTGTTCGAAGAGGTGGCCCGCCTGTGCAAGACTCATGTGTGCGACTTGGACATTCTTCTGGAGCCATTCTTCCTGCCGCTGATCGCAACGTGCCCGTGGTTCCCTAAGGGAGCTTCTGGTGCCTCTGGAGATCTGTTACACGTCTTACGAACGACTAACGAGGCGGAGCCGTGGCGCCTGTTCTACTGGAACGCTCGTGCCAAACACCCATCGATGAACGAACCCATCCACACGAGCCTTCGAGGCAAGTTCAAGGCGACCTCGTCAATCGCCTAGCCTGAGTCAGCTGAACAGACCTAGGAGGACCCCCGGAAATCTCCAGCGTTCGACATTTCTTCCTTCACCAATGTACGTAGCTAGTGGGTAGTCTCCCCGAGCATGCATCTTCTTTATCGACATCGTAATACACCGGCTTCGACTCCATTTCATATCACTCCCGCCCCACAACTTCTCAGTCAATGTCATGACTGGGAGATCTCCCCAACTGGAGATGTGAAGGCATGTCGTAGGTCGCCGTGCATTCTGGGAAGTGATTTGTGGTGATCAAGGTCATAGCACAAACTCCAGGCGTAGGACTGCACTTAGTCCGACGGCCACCGACCACGCCTTCACGCCCTCGGTGTCTCCTGCACTGCGGCTCCGGGCTCCAAGTCGGCGATGACAGCGATCCGGCCAATATCGACAAAACGCGCAGGTAGTCTCTGACACGAACGGTGCCGGTTTTCACCATCGCACAGGCCCAGCGCGTCGTGGCGAGCGCGTTTCAGCAGCCGTCGGACGCGCGTTCGCGCCCCCCGCGCCTCGGCCACTGCGACACCAGTCTGGATCTCCAAGTCGCCCCCGAGTACTCGTTCGTCGTAATACAAATGTCCGACCAGATCATCACAACTAACCTCGTTTCTCCATTCCGTAATCGTCTCTCCATTTCTTCTTCCACTCAATCAAATGTAAATGTGCAACAAATACCATCCACCATTACGAATAGCGTCCACCACGCTACCCCCCCCCCCCCCCAACACCGCCTCACTCTTCGGCGATGTCGGCCTCTCCACGCGATAGCATCACATGGAACCTCTGCCGGCTCCGTCGCTTCTGCTGGAAGTCGAACAGCAGACCACCACAGTTCAGGTGTTCTTCCTTGACCCAATTCGTCTCTGCGTGGCCCTTCCAACGCACCAAATATTCCTTGAGCCGTCGACCGTAGCGGGTGCGTCTCTCCGTCTTGACATCCAAGATCTCTTCAACTTCATACTCGTTGTCACCGCGAGTTTGTGCCTCCCAGCTATCCTCAGGGAGAAGTTCTTCGTCAAAATCAAATCGTTCGCTTCCATCAACAGTGAGATCTTCGGCGGATCGTTCGGGGAACTGTCGGACCAGCTTCAGCTTCGAGATGTGTACGATAGGGAACAGTCGGTAGTCAGTCCCGCTGATTTCCAGCTTGGCAGCGTAGTCGCTCACCATGGTGGCGACTCTGAAAAGCCCATGCCACATGTGAGCGAGCTTCCGAGCGTATCCGAACTTGACTCGGTCGAGGTACAGCCACACCTGCGATCCCTCCTTAACGGGTGACTCCGGTACGTTCTCATTGTGGCTTCCGCGCGACTCTCACGAGCTTCGGCGAGGAGACGACGAGTCTACGTTGGTATTGGCGTTGGATCTTGAACCTCCATTTCTGTGGGTCGAGGTCTCGGCTTCCGGTCCCTCCAACAGCCAACGATGCCTCAACAGTCGTTTTAGGGTCCCACCCGTGCAGCAAAAAGAATGGCGTGTCCTTGCGTACTCGGTCGTGCGATGTGTTCAACGCAAACACCAACCGCTCCGCATATTCATCCCAGTCCTGTTGGTTCTTGTCTTCACCGTACATCCGCAGAGATCTGGAAATAGTCAAGACCATCCGCTCCGCTGTGCCGTTTGCTTGAGGTCTATACGCGAGCGTAGATCGCTGACGCTGGCCCAGCAGCGCATTAAACGACCGGAAAAAGTCGGACATGAAGCTCGGTTCCTGGTCGTGCCTGATTACTTCGCTGGCTCCGTACCGCCGAAACACGCATTCCTCGTATGCCTCAGCCACTGTTGGTGCGGTCCTGTCCGCGTTTGCCTTTGCCACAACGAAGCCGGTGAAGAGATCCACGAAGACTAGGAGCTCTGTGTTGCCCTTGAACGACTTCGGGAGGGTGGGGATATGATCCATAGCCACGACCTGGAAAGGGTAATTAGCGGCGAAATTGCCCGGCGATCGCCCCCGCAAGGTGGGTTTTCCTTTTCCCGTCTCGCAGTCGACGCACTCCCCGACATACTTCTGCACACTTCGGAACATACCTCGCCAGTAGAAAGGCCTCCGAAGCTTTTGGAATGTTCGGCTGACTCCCTGATGACCTCCCTCCACACTTGTGTGGAAATGATGCAGGAGATCTTCGTGGAGTGTACTCGGCATTACCAGTTTCACCATAGATCCACGGTCCTCGACATCACCACCGCGCCCCTCGACTGGACAGTACATCAAGAGGCCATGCTCGTCGACCTCGTAACTGTCAGCCAGTTTACTGCACGTCTTGGCTTGACGGCTCGAGATCTGAGAGAGATCACCGTGCAGGAAACACTTCAGTGACCAGATCCACACCTCCTCTTCTTTAGCACGGCAAATACGTTCCAAGCGCAGCTGCTTGACGACGTCTTCCTGCAACACGGCTGGTGCGACAGTACGAGATCGGCTTCGCGTGACAGCGCCTACCTTCGGATGGGCATCACGTTCTTCGCGCGTCTTGAGGAGCTCGTCCAGTCGATTCAAGGTCTCGAGGTTCGTGTAATCGGTGTGACTCTCGACAACTACCCCGGCACCACGCTGCAGCGCCTGTCCCGCCAGCATATCCGCGGGTTGGTTCCAATCGCGTTTTACGTGGATGAGTTCGCATTGCGGCCAAGACCGCAAAATCACTCTGGCCTTCTCACGCAAGAGCTGGAGTCCCGATGACTTGCACTCCATCTCTCCACGCAAGTTGGCGGATGACTAAATTGGAGTCGCCACACACAATGAGACAGTCGATCTGGAGATCGGCAATCAAACGAAGTCCGAGAAGGAGGCCATGGTACTCGGCCTCGTTCACAGTGAGGTCCGGTAAATAGCCAGATTCAGCCTTGACAACCTTCCATCCAGGAGCATCCCAT
Source organism: Phytophthora sojae (assembly GCF_000149755.1). Taxonomy (NCBI): domain Eukaryota; phylum Oomycota; class Peronosporomycetes; order Peronosporales; family Peronosporaceae; genus Phytophthora; species Phytophthora sojae. Next base: position 3,600,917 of record NW_009258120.1, on the reverse strand, counting down.
ACCACAGCGCTGAAAGCTCCACCAACTCGTTTCGACTTGGCCGATCCGTCAAACCTGACGACGCAAACGTTTTCTCCGGGCGTAAAAGTCGGCATCGGGATAGCCAATGCTCTCGTCGACTTCTTCTGCGGAGAGATTTCCCCCAACGCTGCATCCATCTCTGCGCGCGGAGTGATACTGGCGGCAACCAAACCTAGTAGCTCATCTTCGCCTTTCGTTAAACGTTCGATCTCTAGCGAATGGGGGGAGAGCAGCGCCGCCCACGGAGCTAGCCGTCCCTTCAAGCCTTTCGCGCGGAAGAGCCATGCGATAGTCGTGTGTCTGGTGAGCACTCGGATGTGTCGACCACTCAGCATGGTGAAGCAGCTATCGAGGATTCTTAGCAGAGCCAGTACTTCCTTCTCCACAATGTCGTACCTGATCTCGTGAGACCGCAGTGTCCTACTCGTAAATTTGACGGGTACGTACACTCCATCACGACACTGAACGAGAGAGGCAGAGATCGCCCACTTGCTTGCGTACACAATCACAACAGGATCCAACTCTGGGGCAAAATGGTAGAGCATGGGTGCGTTGATCATCTTGAACTTCAGGGTATCGAAGGCTCGTAGCGCGTGGCCCCATCTCACAGTCGCCTCGTGATTTCCGCTGACGTTTGTGGCTCGACCCTTGATGAAATCGGAATCTCTGAACTCATACAACACTATGGCATATACTGCGAAATCTTCGATGAAGCGATTGTAGTAGTTGAGACTGCCCAGGAATGACTGGAGAGCCTTAAGCGTTTTGGGAAACTTCAACGCCTCCAGACTTGCCAAATCTTTCGGCTTGGTGAACAGGCCTTCACGGGAGATCTGATGCCACAGATAGTCGACTTTGCTCATACCCCAACTGCTCTTCTCCGCGCTAATAGACAGATTCCAGCGGTCACAAACCTCTAGGAGCTTCTTGACCTTCTCACATAGTTCGTCCCACGAGCTTGCTCCAACTAAGATGTCGTCGATGTAAGAGCGACGCCCCAGCACCGACGGCAGCGATCGATCTTCAGGAATACCTTCCTCGAAAATGTTGACGAGATCCGCGCGATCTTGGCCCGGCGAGATCCGCAGCACGCCATATAACGCATTGTCGATCAGCCGCAGATAGATTTGGGGGGCATTCTTCAGACCAAACGGCATTCGCAGCCACTCGAACAGGCCGAACAGCGTAATGAACGCGGAGATCTCTCGGGCTCGATCGGTCATATTCACCACCCAGAACCCACTCGCCATGTCGAGAGAACAGAACCACAGCAAACTGTCGAGATCTTCGAGGAGGTCGTCAATCAACGGCATGGGGTAGATCATCAGTCGTGTCAGAGCATCGACCAGACGGTAGTCGATACAGAGTCGGACGTCCACGCCGTTCTTCTTGACGACGATAACGATCGGAGACGCCCAAGGAGAAGTGGAGATCCGAATAATCTTCGCCCCCAGTAGCCCCTTGACGAGTTGGAACACCTCTTCACGGAACTGAGGCGGGATCCGGCGACAACGCTGAGCCATCGACCAACGTCGATGTCACAGATCGCCCCCGTCGCCGCAGGGGGTAAAGCATTCGCTTTGCCGATGAGAAGGTGACGCCGCTCCCAAATGATATCACGCAGACGATCAATCTCCTCTGCTGTGTTCTCAGTTGGATCCCCGACCTTGAGATCTTCCCTTTTAACTTCTGCCGTCAGGGAGATCTCTGGTAACACCGCCATCTCCTTTTCGATGTCTTCCGCAGTGAGATCGGCCCCTTCATGAACATACTTCGCTTCATCCATGTCGGTTGCATCTCCGCCTTGGCTTGGTTCGCCTTGGTCACTGGGAGCATTCCGCTCACCGGCTCCTCTTCTTTCTCGTCGTCGGTCTGCCAGTCAAAACTACCCCAGCTACCAGTAGGCTCAGCGCTTTCGGACGCACAGGAGTCATCGCTGTCCATACCAGAGATCACCTGACCGGGATCGGTAGAGATCACGTCCTCCTCGGTTTCGGTCACCCTAGTCGGATCAGTCGAACTTTTCATCAGCTGCATTTGAGGATGTGTGCCGTCCAGTGTGAGTCGCGTGCATTCTTCTGACGTTGCTGCTGCTACAACGGTCTTCACTTGTGGAGGCCGTGCTAAAATCGCAGTCGTAGTCCGGTAGCTAGGACGCTCGACCAGCGGTCCAGACTCTTCAACTTCCGCTTCGTTTGCATCTCCAGTGTCCACAGCTGCTTTGAACGCAAGTCTTTGCCACTCCCGATAGCGGTTTGAATCCTTCCTAGCGAATCCAGGTCGACGCGGGATCTGCCCAACGGGTAACCAGATTGCCAAACACACCAAACGATCCAGTACCAGGCGGCTCGTGCTGATGTTGGTGATCCGGAGGTATGACTTGTTACTGAATCCACCATTCACCACCGTGATCACCCATTTTCCCCCTCTCGTTACTCACAGTTCAAACCGCTTGTTGTGGGACTTGAGTGAGATCTCTGTCCATTGGCCAGGACCGACTTCATGGAATCCCGTTGCGTAGACCGCGTCAGCCTTGCTGCTATACAGTGGCTTACGGTCGGTCATCTGGATGCGAACTTCGTCCGGCAGACAGAGCGTTCCGTCAGCCAGGTCCAACCTCACCCCCGCAGGAACCATAAAATCCATGCCACCAACTCTCCAGCCAGAGTGAGCATGACTTCTGCTCGGCCTTCTGTGCAGTACACAGCATCCCCCACACCAACACAATCCATTGTCTGTGTTGTATCAATTTCACAACCCACCTTACGTGCAAAGCTAGAGTCGATTATCGACACTATGGCTCCAGTATCAAAGCGTAGGACGGCACGGACATTGTTGACCGCACCGGTCGCCTTCGACTGCTTGAACCACTTGGAGGGAGTGTAATACTTCCAGTAACCTCGGCGTTCACCCGGCGGCAGTCGAAGGGCCATCACACAAGGGCGACGCGAATAGTCATCTTCGTCCGAGGTAAGAGATCTGGCTGTATTCACCGCATTACAGGAAGTTGGGTCTTCTAACGCTCGCGCCTTCCTCTGAACATATGCATAAATGCAGAACTTCGATCGCTCGTCACGTGCCAGGCTGTTCAGGCCTGGCGAGCGGTCTAGTTTAACGCCTTCTCGACGCTCTCGGGCAGCAGTCCGGCATGGCGAGTCGGGTTGTACCATTGGCGAACAGCATCGAAGAAGTCGCCGATTTTACACTGACCTGCTTCGTGAACGTCTCCACAGCACTTGCAGACGTAGAAGCACTTGTCGGTAGGATGGCCCATGCGTCCACACTTCTGGCACGTGAGCCTCGTCCAGCACCCGAGATCCGTATGCTTGCGAGATTCGCAGTGTGAGCATCGAGTGCCGTACTTCGGACGCCCCAGTTGGTCTTCGCGGTCTTGGCGCGCCCCTGGCTGTTCACCATCTCCTGGTGTAGGCGTCCTAGCTGCCAAAAATACGTGCGCTCTTTCGTCTTCAGATTCGCTATCGGAACTGCTTGATTCGCCCTCGAACTCGTTGAGATCTCCGTGATCTCCGCGGCGTCCGCGACCGGTAGTCACAACCCGCACCGCCTTCGAGGAGGCTGCAGGGGCGGGAGCCTTTTGGCGGTATTTCGAACCTTGTGTCTCAATCTTGCGACGTTGGTGGCGGCGTCGCATGGCCAACAGGACGCCTTCGAGAGCTTCTGAGTCAGTCAGCCTCAACACTACCAGAGATCCGGCGAGATCGTCATCTTGGACTGTATCGATGTAGTGGTCGACGTGTTCACGTCGTTGTTCCTTGGTGCCATCATGGATCTTCAAGTTTGCACGTATCCCGGCCAGATTCAGCCGGTATAAACAATCTGGTGGGTCTTCCTGACTCCCGCGCCGCATGTGGTAGTACTTGCGCGCGAGGGAGATCCCTTTACCGCAAAAGGGGATCTGGAACTGTTCACCCAGGTCAGTCCACGACGCGCGAGCGGTGCGGCTCAGCTGGTAATACCAATTGCGCGCAGGGCCTATCATCAAATCGGCAAATGTCAAGCACATCTCGTCTGGCTGCATCTGATCCCGTCGGGAAGCCGTTCTAACCTCGTTGAACCAGGCTCGGGCGGCTTCTTCGTCATGTTCCTTGCCGCTGAAGTCCTTCAGTTCGGACACAGCTGATGCTCGCAACCTAGTCGCCGTGGACACAGCTGCGACACGACCTCCGGTTCCGCCACCTCCATCATAGCCGAGGTCATCGGATAGGTCATGGAGATCTCCTTGGTATTCCGGTTGTGTCTGGGATCGGTACCCGATACGTGGCCGAGCGGGAGACGCAGTGACTTGTTGCATCTCAACGTCTTCAGGCTCGTCTCGCTCGTTCGCAAACTGGTAAAGAAGGTCTTCAGCCACACCGCCGGGGCGATCGGGCTCTGTTGCAACCTCTTGAGCCTCCTGGATCCTCCCACGTGGTCCTCTCGCTGGGCGAGTCTGCGCAATATTTGACACTTGCGCAGACTTCCCGCGTCCTACATCGTTTGCAGCGATCGGTGGGATCCCTTGCGCACGTCGTTCTCGGCGGGACACACGTGGGGCCGGTGGAGGCTTCTTGGTTGAGGTAGTGCTCCTCATGAGAGCGTCACCGTCATCTTCAAACTTGAAGGAGATCCGCGAATCGTCCAACCGAGGAGGTGTGAGGTCTCCGGTCAGCAACGGCGCGGATGAGTCATCTGCACTCGGGACGAGCTTCTGCAACACTGCGTACACCCACGCGAGCGTAAGGACGGTGGTTTCCAGATCGTACTCGCGTACATCGGTGGAGTCCGCTGTTCATGTACCTTGAAACCAGCATCTTCGAGCACGCAGAACAGCATCGTGACGGCGTGAAGCGGATCTCGGATTGTTAGCGTGCGCAGGTTGCGAACTGGAACGTGAGGGGCCATGGCATCGTCAGCCCCAACTTACGCAGGAGCGGATCTCTCTGGAGCAGGAACGCAAGCTCTTGACGGATGTAGTTGACTTCGGCTTCACGAAATCGTTTGTCTTCATCGTGAGTGTCGTTGCTGGGGCCATGGACCGCTAGCGCCGAGATCTCCAATATCTTCGTTTTCTTCTCGGCTTTCTTCTTCGCATCTTCGACTTCCATGTAGTCCATCGCAGCGTCTAGAGCATCGCTTCGGGCAGCGGGGTCGCGGATGACCCCCTTCAGATGCTCGCGCTCCAGGTTTCGACCTCGCTTTTCAGCGACGCCGGGGTCCCGCTTAGCAGCAGGTCCAATGGAACTCGGTTTTTGGACCGAGTCCCGGACGGCTCCTTTCGGAGCCTTGACGGGGAACTTCTCTTCGTAAACGAAATCCTTCGGCTCAGGCGTCCCCATTGCCTGTCCGTCGGTGGACCTAGTGTTTTCACGTTTAACTTCCGCCGGTCCCAGCGGAGTTCCGTCTTCCCTCACCTCACCCTTCACCTTCACGTCCCCTTTCGGACTAGTAGATCCGGGTACGTGGTGGAGTCCCTCAGATAAAAACTAATAAACTCCCACACGTGTCCTGCCACGCAACTACGGGGGGGGGGTTACCCCTGCAAGCCAAATACCCAAAGACAACGAGAACTAGTCCCGAGATCTCTAGGCCTCAGCTTGTGTACCCTTGTAGCAAGACTTGGATCTTTATCTAGCGTAATTCCTAGAAGACGTGTAATATGAAGGGGTGAATATGGGGTTCCTTACACTCGCAGGCAGAGACTTAGGTTAACTCTGTCGCGGATGCACTTGTACAGCGAGGTAACTCTTCCCACTGTACGACAACTTGTTGTACAATATGTACGAGATCTACTGGAGATCTCCTGCCGCAGCTAGTCTGCGGGTCCAAACCAAAGTGCGAGACGCACACCAATACCTTACTAAACCGTTTAGAGTGTCCTACTGTCGAACACTGAGAGCTGATCTCCTGAGTCCAGACAATGCAACACACTACACTACTAGAAGGTTGCCGGGGAGGCCAAATCAATCCAGAACCCCGCGTACACTTCGCAAGTAGGTAGGAAACAGTCACAGTACACACGTAGGCGCTAACTGCACAACACAAAGACTAATATGAAGAAGTACCTTGTCTCGTTGTTGGAAATTCTGAACTGAACTGCCTATCTTCCGGCGGCTCGTCTGCCGGCCAACCAACCAACCAGTATGCTGCACGCCTTTACCTCATGACGTCATCTGCTGCCTCCGTGCGGTGTCATCGTCCTTGTTACGGGCCTCCCCGTTCTGGATCTCCGTAAATACGCCATCGGGTTTCGTAATCAGTCGCCGGTCTTCTATACGGGACGCCGAGCTAGGGTGTCCCATAATTCAAGTGGCTCACTCTCGGGTCACCTTCGGGTAACCTCGGGGTCCATCGCCTCACAATCCTTCAACCCGCATTACGACACACGTTCCGTGTTAGAGAGTACGGCTCTCTTCGGGGCTAAGTCCTGTCGACCTCCACCTCGCCGAGGCTCAATAGAACTTAGTTCTTCCCCAGTAGGCCGCCCCGCGCCTACTGGGACTTCTCGTTTCCCCGAGACAAACCAGAGCCCTGGCTCGATCTCGAGGAGCAGCTTGACGAAGCCTGGCGCTGATGGCGCAGCGGACACCCAGCACGAAGGTGACGGGTGTCACCACAGATGAAGCATCTGCGGATACCGCGACGCTGCTCAGCAGCACGAAGCTCGGCTTCTTCGTCTTTAGCATAGCTGAGGTTCACGGGTTCCGGACCACTCGACCCGCTAGCGTAAGACGCATTCCACCCAAGTCTCGACGACTTAAAGTTGTGTTCCGCATTCAATGCGACGCTCACAGCCTCTTCAAAAGAGCTCGGGTGGGTTCGGAACACCTCCGTCCTGGCAACGCCAGTGCGGAGGCCTTCCATGAACACCGTAACGGTGACTGCTTCCGGCAGGGGGTCCGCAGACATGCCAGCAATGAGAGTTCTCATCTCTTGGACGTAGTCCATCAACTCCTTCTTGTTCTGCCTGGTCGCCAGGAAGCGTGAGCGCACGCGATAGGCCTCGTTAGGCGGAGCAAACACTCGGGACAATTGCTGTTTCAGCTGGTCCCACGTCGGGAAGGCCACCTCGACCGATGTCCCGGACGTTAGTGCCCACTCTCTCGCTCGCCCACCGAGTTTCGAGATAGCTAGTGTCACGCGCTACGACTCCGTCCGGAGTAGAGCTGAGCTCATAGCCATCTCAACCTCACGGATCTAAAGCATCAAGCTTTCACCCTCCTTGCCTTCGAAGGTCTTCACGCTCAACATGAGCGGCTTGGGTCTTGTTCCCGCGTCGAATGACGAAGCGGGCGCTTGGGGCGCCGCGGCCGTCGCCATCCTCTGCTGGAGGTGCTGTAGCAGAGTATTCTCGTAGCTTGAAAACGCCTCGAGACGCGCGTTCACCGCGTCGGGGCCTTGCTGCGCAAGTTGCGTCACGCCCTCCGGGCCCAGCAAGGACATAAGCTTTTTAAGCGCATCCTGCTGGTTCGGGGGCAAGTGAGCGAACTGCTCCATTCTCCACAGAGGGTCAGTCTATACAGATTCAGGTGTCAGATTGACTACAAGTGCTACCAAGTGCAGCAGGGCTGCCGTAGCTTTGCGTCAGAGGAAGCTTAACAGACTCGCAGAGTCTCAGCTTAAGATTGCCCGTTCTAATACCAGAACGTACGAGTCCGTACACCCTACGGACTCCAAGAGTCAACCCTTAACTCTTAACTGTGTGAATCTCAAACTGAATGTATTTCCCTTTATTGCGGCAAAGCCGCCTACTGTGTAAATGTATCCGGTTCACTATCTAGCATAGTGAACCCTAGTCATATGCATAATCAGTGGCTCTGAAGCCATGTACTGATTCTCCTACTGATTTAGGTTAGACAGTGTATATCCACTTCGTAACCCTTCGGGTAACTCTCGTGTAACCCCGTTACAGTTGACGACCGTCAAGCAGCTACTTCTCCATAATTCGCTTTTGAGTTGTGGATCAAAAGTTAAATAAATTAAATTACAAAATCCACATCTATCTACATCTTTATTTCAAACTTCCCATCCCTGTTTCTTAGATCACGCTGCGCTGAATGCACTCAGAGAACAATAGCCTAGCTGCTGGCTGTACGCAGTAAGACTGGTACTCAACGCCAACACACGAATGACGAAGCAACGAGCTACGGTACGATTTGAGGTGCGGCTTGAGGTATGACGACGCGCACCTGGCCGTGTTGCCATGACACAGTCGACTTACCGTGCTACCATAACACGGTCGAGTTACCGTAGCACGGTAAGTTGACCGTGTTGTGGTAACACAGCAAGTCAAGTGGCTCGGCCTTCGCTGTCGTTGGTGCCAAGTCGTCACTAACCTCATCATTCCAACGCTTTGTCACAGGTCGCGTCGAAAGCTAAATAAAAAGAACTAGTACATTGAGGTACACTGCGCGACATCATTTTTCGGACACTCACATTCTCCAGATTTTGCAGGACATCCACCTTGCTCACGAGCATAAGCGCAGGACGGAATGTCCTGTATTTTCCAAATCGAAATATCCCCGCGTCAAATCATATACAAAATCTAGTATTATTGGCACAGGCTTGACAAAGTCCATCTTTTTGGTGCTTTTACAGGACAACATGTCCTGCAAGATTTGCTGCATTGCGGATGCCGCATCCGCAATGCAGCAAACTTCCGAGCTAATGCGCCAAGCAGAATATAACACACACGTTGTGTCCGTTAGCGTAGCGTGCCCAGCAGGAAGATACAGTATTCATGGCTCGCTCTGTAGACCAAAGAGCTTTTTAGTGGTACCAGTTAAAGAAATATGAGCTCAGCCATACATTTCATACATTCTCAACACTTTTTTTAACTAAGTCAGCAGTGACGCCGTACGTATACAAGCTGAAGGATGTACAAACAATAGCTCTACATTACCCCCAGTGCTAATCGCAACATTTAATTGCGGGGAAGCACGCTGGCGGCCTCGGTGTCGACGCTTGTCATGGCTGTTGTACTTGTAGTGTCCCTGGATAGCGAAGAGCAATTGCAGCACCTTCCCTTAGGGCCTGACCCGCTGAAGCCGCCCACGTTTGAGCCTCCGCCAAACGCCCATACCAGAGCTGCCGTACCAGCTAGTTGTCGTGGTCGTGATCGTCCTCAAGGAAGTCATCCACGACGCTACCGTACCGAGCCCTCAGCCTTGATGGTTGCTGGTCTGCGCACGTCATCTCCTGTCCGTCGAGGTCCAGGCCAGCATGCCACCCGAGACCGAATCACCTGTACTCGAAGCCCTGATTAGACTTGTAGAGCGCCATCTCGCTGATGATGTCCTTGTCGAAGAGCTGGCCGTATTGTCGACGTCCAGCGTGCTTCAACGCCGACTCGGCAATAAATTACAACTGCCTACGCCGGCCCAGTCTCGACCAGCTTTTCTTGATGATGAAGAGGTAAAGTTATACTACTGTGCAGGTGGGGTAGCCTACGGCATGCTTGCTGTTGCGGTGAGGTCAAACACAGGCAAAACTGCGATCCTTTGTTAATGTAATTCTGATTGGACAAAATACTACAATTTTGTGTGTCCTGGTAATGTCGTGTAAAATCCGTTCAAGAATCAGTTCTGTCCAAATCTCAGCTTCTAGAAAGAGTTACATCTCGCTATTTAGATATGTTGTACCTATCAGATCAATCTATAGCTGGCATGTGACGCGGAGTAGATTTTTGAGCGTGCAGATAGGCTACTGATACGATTTCGGGCCGCGACAAAACTTGCGGACAATTTTTATCTTAATTAAAGTATGCACTTTAGTGATGGCTACATCAAATCAGCCAATCAGCATCTTTTGTCGGCGCCGATGTACGCATTCGCGTCTAGTTTACGGCTACAAGTATCAAAGTAGAGCCTAATTTCCTTAGATGAGGCTAGATAGACTAGAGAAGTTGTCTAGTGGCCGCTTTGGCGACACTTTGGCCTACTAGATGCCTACATGTTCATTGCCTTGACAGCCAATTTGTCTGTCGCACATTCCCATACAAATCATGGGAGCGGGTGGTGTCGAGCCTACAGCGCCATCCGTGGAGGCCCAGACTTCGCCAAGGGCAGCGGCATGATGTGCATACGTAGCATGTAGAGCTTGCCAACAACTTGGCATCAAGCCTGGAGCTACAGCGCGCTCTGGAGGCGCTTGCCGGCCCCGCAGGCAGCCTTGCCGTCATCATCGTCGCTGGTGGTCCACACCATATAATAGGAGACGAACAGACGACAACCTACGACAATCATTCTTATCCATACTTTAATTAAGATAAAAAATTGTCCGAAAGTTATCTACACGCTCAAAAATCTAGCTCCGCGTCACATGCCAGCTATAGATTGATCTGATAGGTACAACATATCTAAATAGCGAGCTGTAACTATTTCTAGAAGCTGAGATATGGACAGAAATGTGAGTGTCCGAAAAATTATGTCGCGCAGTGTATTAGCACTAATTATGTGGTAATAGAAATAATTCAGTGCTGTCATGATGCCTAGTATCGTATGCGCGCAAGACTCGCGACAAGTAGATCGCCCAGGTGTGGCATGTTGAAGGCGCAGTTGTTGCTGCCCAGTGTCTTCGAAGTAGTACATGCAGCTGGTTGAGCAGATCGTGTCGATGTTCAAGTAGTAGCATCTCGGCCAGCGCGTTTTGAAGTCGAATAGTAGATGCTAGTGCAGCTCGTGTCGATGTCGAAGTAGCAGCTTCTGGTTGCAGCCATGAGGTAGAGCTTGCCTTGGCGTCATTTTAGCCACGGTTGGCCTACGTATCAGTTTCAGCAGCAGTGTGACCAGCTGCGCGGCGACTGTTGAATTCAAAATAGGGGCATGTGCGGTGCGGGGTAGAAATGAAGATAATTGCTTGAGCAGGACGACGTCGTGGCAATTGCTCGTGCCATTCGCCTACACTGTCGTCTTCGTCGTCATAGTCGCTGGAGCTATGGTGACCTGCGGTGGTCCGTCGTTGAATCGGATCGTTGAGGCCAACATCTTCGCTGGAGGGCTGTACGTACTGCTCGTCACCAGCTCTGGCAGGCGCTAATGCTGCCTGTTGACTACGCTGAATTGGGTAGCTGTCCGCAGCAGGCCATAGGCGTTGACGTAGTTGTCGTGTTGGAGTTTTTCATCGCCTAGGAATCGCGTTACAGACCCTCAGACAGCTCATCGCAGTCCCCTTCGTGCTGGTTCAACGATTGGTCGTTGACGCTCTCGCTTCGCTCTGATTCTGTGCAGACTGTTTAGCTTGTGTGCTGGACGCAGTGTTGCTAGTAGTACCTCATGCGTCGCGTTGTCATCGTGGATGGAGGCCGCTCCATGCCGCGAAGGTTGCGAAGTCCTGTCCATCGGGAACAGCACGCAGAACTGTGAGTAGTTTGGCAGCTAGACGTCTGAAGTGCTACACTCGAATCCGACTGACCGCTCGGGTTGGAGGTATCAAGGACAAATGTCGCCATGGACACTACTGTAGATGAAGCGCGCTGCACGGCACGGAAGGTAGGCAATTGCGAACGAAGTCTAGAATACGCACTGTGGCCATCGGACAAGAGCAAAATAGAGCCGTGAATAGATCGTGGGCTGCTCAAACTTAGCACGTTTTTGCCTTGGTACGGTTATAAATGGCTCAGTGCCCTTCAGTGGAGAAGTCCGTTCTTTCAGTGTTGTTGTAGACCTACCTAACCCTTCAGTGCTAAAGCCCGATTTTTCAATGTTGAAAGCCAATCCTACAGTGTTGACAGGACAAAAGGTCGCCACCAAACAGATTTCCGGGCAAAACATACATGCTACACCGTTCACCCTAATTAGTCGTGCGACCTAATTAGTCGTGCACCTTTGATAATCATTCCACCGGTTCTGATAAGTATTTTCATTTTCACCTTAAATCCAGAAAAGAGACCGGATTCGAGTAGATCTCGGCAACACGAATTGCGTGATGCATTTAGTTTATCGTAGATAGGAATAGTTTTCCCGAAAACGGAATTTCAAAACAGGGTGAGCCACTCTTCAGGTCGTACACGGTAAATAGTCATGGCACGACTAATTAGGGTGAACGGTGTAGTGGTTCCAAAATATACACACACAAAATCAGTACAAGCACCAGCTGTCGGATGGTGAAGCGGATTGTAATTCTGCCACGGGGCAGAATTCGCTCGGCACGAATAATTCTGCCATGCAGCTGAATTACACATTGCAGCGGGTACCAACACAAATATGTTTTCCGTAAAAATAAATGCAGTTTCAGATTTTGAAACTGCACTCATATTAACATCATAACGCCCCGATTTTTTTAAATAAACCTGCAGTTTTTGTTTTAAGATTTTACTCAATACTGCATTCTGATTGTTTATAACGTACACTTTTAATTCAAAGTCATCCGACGGGCGCTACAAACTGCAGGCCTGTTGTTAAGAATTTATTGTTTTGAAGTACGGTACCTATAATAAGTTATTCAGAGAATGACGCGCTTTAAGATATTTTTCTCTGTGTATTACACTCTTACGTTTATATACTGGCCCCCTTCGTATCCTTCTATTATATATCTTGTCAATTCTTAGGATTCTTGCTTAGGAATTAATACCCAGTCGTCATACATACTAGGCGTCTTCAATACAGAAGTCAAATGAACTTATCCCTTATCCTAGCACCGTAGTTGTACAACAAAGTATTATAAATGATGTTTCACGCGCCCCGAATCTCGTGGCATGGGTGGGCGCCATGCCCTTAGTGATGCACTTGCATAGATCAGTATTTAACCCTCGGAGGCAGACCAGCCTCGTCCTGTGCAGCAATAAATGTCTTCATAGGGCGGGTCACCAAAGGGGGGGGGCTTCTCATTACATGGAAGGACGCCTCGTGAGTGACCATTCGAGTTCACCAATATTCGCCACGTATCCTGGTCGGTGCACTCATCAACCTTCCAAATCGCACTACAGACGCCAAACCCACTGCACGTTTTGCTGGAACACTTTAGGCGCCGCTCTACCATTGTATGTTTGCCACCACAGATGCGGCAAAACTCGAAGTCGACTTTCGTGAAGGTTGCCGTGCAGCAAATGTACTAGTCCCGATAAAACTCGTATTCATCACCACTGTCGAGCAAAGCGAGCTGGGTCCATGTAGTCATGTTGGTACACGAAGCGATATGACGAGTCGTAGACGTGAGTGACTTCTAGACGCTGGAATCGATTATGTATGTACAAGTTAAGGCGCTCAGCTAAGTGTAAGAGCAATTCTGCCGGGCATCTAAGGCTTCGGGGTAATTCTGCCACTACGATAAGAGACCTGGGCAACTCTGCCGTTCGGCCGCTTATAGTTCGACCCTCGCCGTTATGTTATGCCTGCGTTTGTATAGTCAGCCCCCACCAATATGTTTGCTCCCCAAGTTTGTATGTTTTGCACCACAAATCTGTATAGTTACGCACCCTCCTCTGTTGACAGCCGTCACTCGGGCATAAATTCTGACGCAAGAGAGTCGGCTGTGTAGTACTGTACTCATCTTTCTTTGATCCCTTGCACTGGGGAAGACACCTTTGATTGAGAAACGAAAGTATTGAAGGCACACAAACAACTATAGCTAACATACGAAGAATCGAACGCAACAGCTTGCATTTACAATGTTCTTTATACTGGGATAGGAAGCAACGTTAGTGCTGCAATCGCAGACCAAATAGGATTATACCGGTATCCGTGGTAAGTCAAGTCAAACGATGACCCCTCTTGACATCTAACTGGTATATTTTCTTGAAACCGGTACGACTCCGATGCCGCAATGGGTCGTTTATATCGCGCATATAAATTATACGCGTGGGCAGACTGAACCGGTACGATACGTATAACACCGGTATGGAACCGGTGATGCACTGGCCCGTTTATATGCGTGGGCAGATCCAACCGGTGTGCTACCGACGACACTGGTACGAACCAGTAAATATATTCGAGCAGTGAACGAATTGAAGTAAAGAGAACGATCGAGGCGTACTGTAATAGCACTAGAGATAAGCATTTGCATTTTCAGTAGGAAACTTCTACAAGCTGCAAACAGATCTCAGCCAAGCTTCCCATTTTTAATTTTGGTGTAAGCGTTGCCAGTTGATATCTGGCATCTACGGTCTCAAGGTCAATTTACGGGCAGATGCTGCGGCTAGGAGATGACCGTAGTTAATAAGAAAAGTAATCAATAAAATAAAGAGGGGGGTTATACCAAAATCCACCTATCCCAGCCTTCGCGGAGCCCTAGTGTTGGAGCCTCTAAATATAAGCGCTGCTACGTAGTCCGGTGTCGCACAGCGTCAGCCAGCTGGCAGTGCATTCACACATTATCTTACAGAACTCCCCGCCTTAGCCACAAAGGTGGGACCAAAAGAGAGTGAGAGGTACAAGAATCCAACACGATACTCAAAGAACTATTAATAAGTTACCTCAATTATATCGCCGAGTGCAAATCTGGCATACTTTATTTTCGACATATTACCTCAAAGTGTTCTTTAATTCAGTACATAGACGGCTTATGCTTATGCTTAAGATAACTCTGTCGTGATTTGCACAAATTATGCAAGGTACCAAACCTTATGCAGAGTAAAGC